>NC_085138.1:240695980-240995980 GCF_035046485.1 Aedes albopictus
CTTTGCTTTGCTTTGCTTTGCTTTGCTTTGCTACCAAAAAGTCTGCTAAATTACACTAGATTGAATATTATGACATAAACAGCATAAGCTGTTTCAAATCCAATCTTCATAATCACCCTTTAGTACAACAATTCAAAAATATGTCTAATAGATCTGATATGTCCCAAGTGATTGGTCTAATAGACTTCTCCAAAACACACCTATAGGAACAATCTTATCCAAAACCATCGTGATAGCACAAATTGCCAAAGCAACTTTATATAATGATCCATTTCAATTCCAGCTACATTCTGCGGCGGCGGTTCGCTTCGGGGATCATCAACCTCCGCAACAAGCCAGCTTACGCAGCGTACTTACATTTATTGAGAAACCTTGTTCCCTTTATTCGCTCCCCCGCCAGCACCAGCAGCGCAGCCATATACGGGCGCACTTCTGTGGTGGCAGCCAACGTTCCAGCGAACATGCTGCCACCGAGATGGGAATTCTGATATTCCTTTGGTTATGGTTGTTTTTGTCTTAGCTAGCTGCTGCTGCTGTTGATGCCGCTTTCGGGTGGTTTCCTCTAACAAGATAAGATAGATTTTCGTTTACATACACGCATGCAACATGGGTTTAAATTAATTAACATTCTCTGTTTCGTGTCGCCCTCAGTAAATTTGTCGTGCGGGATGTTTGTGTACTCTCGCGGTGCCTCGGTACGTCGAGTATGTGCGGGTGCGGGATCTCTTAAGTATTTCTGGAAAAAGAACCCGACATTGAACCGAAACATGAAGCTGTTTCTCTGCTCCGGATGGGGTAATTTAGAGGAATCCTCTTGAGATAGTTGGGAAATGAGACGGTTCTTTGATACTTTTGGTTTATGAAAATTAATCGCTGGAAGTTAAGTGAATGACTGACATGATGTTAGGAGACAAGCTCTTCACAAAATTGTCATAGTTTTATAGAATTCAAGAGGTTTACTATTCGTGCTCTGTTCAATAATATCATTCCGGACATCTACACCAACAGCTCCAAGCGAGTAAAGAATCAAATATTCAAATTGAAGTACCATCATTCATGGCATATTGAACGCTGTAGGCTTTTACCGGGAAAGCAATTTCCAACTTGCTACAATCAATCGCTATTAGCGATAATTTCAAATTCCATAGAACTGCCCGCCCACGAAAACGAGGATGTCAACAAACGGTTTATGCACAGCAAGAAAAACACAATTATTATCATGTGCTATCTATTGAGCTACAGCTGAAGCTTGAGGTCGACCTAGAGCGTGACTGTCCGCCCGTAGTTCCTGCTCCAGTATCGCCAGATAAGTTACACTTAATCCAAGGAATCAAAGAGATAACTGTTTACGCAGATAACCAGGAGTCGCATAAGAATGCACGCGTACAAATGTATATATGTACGGCAGAGAGACAATTTCATCACATATGATGTTATTTGTTGAACTTATTGCGATGTATCTGCTATAGCCGTATAACAATACAAATCAACTTGTATAAGGTACGACTACATCATAGTAAACAACTTTCTGATGTTTTATAGCTAAACTTTACTTGTTTGCAAAAGCGTGCGAGCAATCTCGCAAAATGTCATATGAATTTGCATAATTTGCACACACTGCGATGATTATATTACATTATGGTTATCATTTTTGTTTTGTGGCCCTGATAATCAACAACATAAGACGCCTCTTCGTTTTTAAGTCCAGATAATCTGCCAAACTCGCACAACGCAGGCAATCCTAGTTTCAATAAACACTGAGACGAGCTATAATGTCATGATAATTAATCAGCTTGTTTCATTAGTAGTGTATGATTAATATTGAGTCGCATAAGATGCTAAATTACGTCGCAATAGAGCACGTCGTTCTTTGCATAAGATATCGCATTAAGTAATATGCGGCTCTGTGGTCGTGTGGCTAGGGTCACCATGCTCTTAGTCACATCGTGCTGAGCAGCGCGGGTTCGATTCCCGCCGCAGCTGTCAGGAAAAGTTTTCGGCTGTGCCACTGGGCGTTGCATGCTAGTCCGTTGTCTAGTGTCGTGCTTCCTTCAAAGAGCGAAAAGCTCACTGGAAACATAGAACGTGTCCGTGTCTTTATTATCCTGTAAATGCACACATTTCGCCTTTACTTTTGTACGCATAAGGCACTGTTACTGCATTGGTTGTCTGGGTAGGATTAATTTCTATCTTCAGCGGTTGAATGGCGCCTGCACGTTAGATTACGATTTTTTCCTGTAATTATCGCGGAACATTCTAGCAGGAATTCCTCAAGAAAGTTCATGTTCAACTAGAATTTTTGTAAACTTTCCTAAGAGATTTTTTAAGTTAATTCTTCCCTGTTTTTTTTACTTCTTTAAAATTTTCTCCACGATGAATTTCAGTAACTCCGCCAGAAATTCCATCAGGGGTTCCTTCATAACACAGCGCAACATTTTTTCTGTCTCAAGAGCAAACTTAAGTGTCTCTGACAGATTTTGGGCCGCTGATTCCGAATCCGGGCTCAGATTTGCTTACCCTCCAAAGGTTGTATGCAAGTTTACTTACTAACGTAAAACGCTTAAATCTATCAAATTTGATTTGGTGAAATAAAATATTTTGCATAAGTCGTTAATTTAAATGTTAATTGACCAATTTACATATTGATTGCTTAAAAAAATATTTCCATGCTCAATGACTGGCAGTCAAAACAGCCCAAAATCGCATATTTTGCCTTATAAATTGGGTTATAGCTCAAAAATGTGACGTGCTAGAGCAAATCTGAGCCCTGATTCGGATTCAGCGGCCCAAAATTTGTCAGAGACACATATGTTTGCTCTTGAGACAGACCAAAAGTTAATTTTTGTTACGCTGTGTAATTTACTATTTTTTCCGAAAATTTTATAATACAAAGCTCCACTAGGATTTCCCAGAATTGTTCTAGCAATATTTTCTTCGAAGATTTCTCAAGGTCTCCCTTAAGATTGCATTCCTGTTCATGTATTTACTTGATTTTTTTTGTGGAATTTCTATGAAGATGTTTTCCTGGAGGGAATTTTGTTGGTTTTTCTCCAGGAATTTTTCGAACGTAGGTATCTTTTTGAACTAGTCCACGGGTTTGTTTTTTCTTTAGAAATTTCTTCAAAAATCCCTCCTGGAAAACCTTTAGGGATTTTTTTGAAAATGCTTTTGAGAATTGTTACCGAAGTTCATGTAGATATTCCCTTAACCCGTACCTACATTTTTTTCTGCAAGAATTTTATCTGCAGCAGTTTTACCAGCAATTTCTTTAAAAGTTTTTCTTAGAAAATTCCCCAGGGATGAATCGTTTTTTTAAGAAATTATTTTAGGAATTTCTCCAAAAATTTGTTGAAAGAATTTTTTTTTCACAGAGATTCCAAGATTTTTGTAGAGGTTTTTTGAGGAATTTCTCCAGAAACTCATTCAGAAATAATTGTTGCAATTTCACAAGAGGGTGATTCATATTATTTCATATATTCGGTGAATCTTCAGGGTTTTTTTTTAAGAGATTATTCTGGATGTTCTTTAAAAGGATTCTCCAGAAAATTCCTCCAGGTATTCCTTAGGCGATTGCTAAGTATTTACTTTGACCTTCCTTCAAAGATTCTTAGGTGCCAGCCAGAGTGGACGCGTAACGCGGTGTGACGTGAAAAATTGTACGCAAAGGAATAAGAATCACATTATAGGGAGCTGTCAAATCGTATGGGAAATCCGCGTCGCGTCGCGTGACGCGTCCACTCTGGCCGTACCCTTACAGAAATTTTCTGCAGTTATGGTACAGGAATTTATCGTAAGATTTTTCCACAATTTCTGTAGAAGTTACTCCAGAATCTATTTTTGGCATTAAGATGAATAAGATATTATTCATTTAATATGTTTAAAGAAATTTCACCAGTTATTGTCTCAAGAACCCCACCAGGATTTTTCATATTTTTTTGCAGAATTTCCTTGAAAAAATGACTTTGGGTACAAATTTGTTTAGAAATTGTACCTACAAGAAATTATTCTGAGAATTCCTCCAGAGGTACTTCCAGGAGTTTTTCCAAGGATTCCTTCATAAATTCCTCCAGAGATCTCTCAGAAATGTATTGAGGAAATTCTACGAAGATTCCATCAGTACCTTTGTTTGCAATTGCTGCAGAGATTCTTCAAGAATGCATCTACAGATTTCTTCAGGAATCCCTCAACAAATTTCTCAAACATTTTTCCTTGGAGTTTCAGAGTTTCTTCAAGTTTCTTGTGATTATCTAAGAATTGAGAAGGTATGAACTTTTTGAGGTATTCTCCCAGGCATTCGTCCAGAAATTCCTTCGAAGGTAACTTCAGAAATTGCTTCAGGATTTTTTGTTCAAAAATAACCTTGAAAATATTTTCAAGGTTTTTTTCGATATATTTCCAAAAGTATCACCAGAAGTGTTTTGAGGGATTCTTTTACATAATACTTCTGCGATTTTTTGGAAATTTCTTTATGGATTATTTTAAGTTTTTTATCAGTATCTTTTTGTGCAATTTGTGAAAGAAGTTTTCAAAAAATCCCTGGAAGAATATCTGAATCAATTCCCACAAATATCTCTGTTAGAATCTCAGGAGATATTCCTAACGGAATCACAACAGCAGTTTCTAAAAAAAACCATGGTAGGTATTTTGAAGAAATCCCCGAAGGAATTTCTTGGTGAATTTTTGAGGGAATCATTAGAAAAAAAGTTTCGAAGAAATCTCTGTATTTTTTTTTGAAAATGTTAGGAATTTTTTTTGAAAATGTCCATGAAAGGCCTTTTGAAGAGATTCCTTACTGGAATTTCTGAAGAATTGAAGGCTTTCATCAGAAATTTCAGTAAAGAATTACTCGAAAAAGTCTGAGAAGATATTTTTGAAGGAATCTCTGAATCAATTTCATAAAAAATACGCGCGGGAATGTCTGGAAAAATCTCTGAGGGAATTCCTGAAGAATTCTTCAATACATTCCTTACAAAAATCTCAAGAAATACTTTTCAATGACTGCCTGTAGGAATACCTGAAGATATCTGAAGTAAATTGTAAAAGGGATTCCAGGACGAACTTCAAAATTCTTCAAGAATTTATCCACGGATTTCTCCAGGAATCTTTCTAGAAACTTCTCAAGTGTTTTCTCTCGGAATTTCAAAGTTCCTTCAGAAATTTCTAGGAATTAGGTATATATATTTCAAGGAGTTTCTCATTTTTAAGGTATTCGCCTAGACAATTATCGAGGATTTTTTCCAGAGATTACTTTAGAAATTGCTTCGGAATTTGTTGTTCAGAATTCCCATCAGAAAATTTTCAAAATTTTCTTCTAGAATTCTCCAAAGGTGTCATCAGGAGCATTTCGAGGGATTCCTTCATACAATCCTTCAGTGATTTCTTTAGAATTTTTTCAGGGATGATTTCATGAATGCTTCATGTATTTTTTGTCCAATTTCTGGAAGAACTTGTGAAAAAAATCCCTAGAAAAATATCTGAATCAATCCCTAAAGAAATCTTTGAAGAATCTACAGGAGATATGTCCTAAGGAATCGCAAGAGCAGTTTCTAAATGTATCCATGTAACAATTTCTGCAGTTATCCCTGAAGGGTTTTCTTAAGTTACTCATGGAGAAACGATTGGAAAATTTCTCGAAGAAATCTCTGTAAGATTTTGAAATAATTTGAAGAGATCCCTTGACTCAATTTCTCAATAAATCCATTAAATCCTGAAAAAAAAAACACTTTGAAGATATTTTTAAAGGAATCCTTGGAGGAGTTTCAGAAAGTGTCCGAGGAAGCATGTTTGAAAGAATCTTTAAATAAATTTGTGAAGAAATCTCCAATACAATCCTTGCAGAAAATACAGAAGGAAGTACTATTGAATGAATGTCTAGAGGAATATATGAAGAAATCCGAGGGAAATCCTTGACGGAATCCCAGTAGCAGTTTCTGAAGAAATTTCTGTCGAATCATCTTTGAAACTCTTTGGAATACTTTTGGGGAAATTCCTAGAAAAAAATATTGAGGATGTGGTGGGAGAACTCTTGAAAGAACCTTTGGAAAAGATTTCGGAGAATTTTCAAAAAGTATTTCTTAATTTTTTTATTGGAAAAAAAACCTTCGAGATATTTCTACAGAAATACCTGGGAAAATATTTCTAGAAATCCATGGAGCAAGTTTCAGAGTTATACTTAGAGGAAATGCTAGAGAATTTTCTGGGTAAATACATGGAGAAATATTTGGAAGTCATTCTGAAGGAATTTCTGTATGAACTCCTGCAGGAATACCTGGAAGAATACCTGGCTGAATCAATGAAGTAATAATGCAAAAACCTTTGTAGAAACTTATGCAGGATTTCTAGATGAATTCCAGTATAAACTCCTGGATGAATTCCTGAGGAGAAATATTTGACGGAAGCCCTAGAGCAATTCCAGGACAAATCTTTAGCAAACGTCTTGAAAAAAAACCTTTACGAATTTCAGAAAAAAAAACAATCTTTGAAGATTTTCTGAATAAACTACAGGAAGAATTTATGAAAGAATCTTTACAAGAATTTCTGAAGGGAACCCCTAGAGAAATTTCGCAATGAGTTTCCAAACGAATCGTTAAAAGAATTTCTAAAGTAATGGCTGGCGGAGTTTCAAGAGTTACCCATGGACAATTTTCTAAAAAATCTTGGAGAAGTTCTTGAAGGAATATCTTAAGGAAGCCCTGGATCTTTTATAAATCCTGGGAAGACATTCTGGAGGAATTTCTGAATGCAACATTAGTAGATGTTGAGGCCCCTGGATTATATTCTGAAGTAATTCATGGAGGAATTTTGGGCGGAAACTATAGAAGCTTTGTCGAAGGAATCCTTGAACCAATTTATGGAGGAATCTCATAAAGAATTTGGAAAAATTTGTAGAGGAATTCTGAACTTTTGATTTGTTAAAGGAATCGTTAATTTTATTGCTGAAGCGGTCCATGGGTGATTTCCTGAACGAATAATTGAACGAAATTCTGGAAAAGCATATGGAGGAATTGCTGAGGACACCCATGTAAGCTTTACTGGAGGAATTCTTGGAAAAATTTTTGGAGGATCCTCTAGAAAAAACTTTTGAAAACTTTGAAGAAATTTCAAAAGCATTCAATGGAAGAACTTAAAAAAACCGTGGAAGGCTTCTTGAAAGAAATTTCTGGGGAATTTTCAAAGAAACTTGTCGAGCAATTTCACAAGGAATACATAGAAGGTTTCATACAGAAGTTTTTAAGTTAATTTAAAGTGTAATCTTCTCATACTATGTATTTTTTTAGAGAATCCTTGGAAAAATCCTGAAGTTCTCAGAGAAATCTCCAAAAACATTTCGTGCAGAATTTTTCAAAAATTGTTCACAAGATTTAATGGAGGAATCGCTGGAATAATGCATAAAGTAATACTTAGAAGATTCTTCACAAGAATCAATGGAAGAATTTCTGAAAATATTCATGATTGGTTTCCCAAATAAATCTATCGTTGAGTTTCTGGAGTAATCTGTTAATCAATTTCCTAAGAAATCCATCAAATCGTTCCGGAGAAAATCACGGAGAAATTCCATGAGCAATCCATGCAAGGTTTTCTTGAACTTATTTTTGAGAAATTATTTTCACTGTGTATCAGTTTAACAACCGTAGGCCATCAGTCGCGTGACCTACTGAAAGGTTACACTACGATTTCTCCGGAATTCATTCTCAAGGGGTACATTTAAAGGAGGATGCATTAATAACACATGGGTTTATTAACGAGGGTGTTACACCGCTTTCGATCGAAAGGTACATTTTTTTCCATATTTTAAGAACTAACATAGAACTCCATACTCTTCAAAATCGAAAGTGAACAGTTTCGTACCCGATGGGCGGACCCTATTGAAGTAGATTGGAGTCAAATGTGTGCTCCCTCATGTAAGAAACGCAAGGTGTCTGATATTAAATCACTTACACGAATCTGCTACATTCCTTACAAAGGATGTTGTGTGCTACTCCTGTGTTCACTACTTCAGTGAACTACCCACGCAGCGCCCTCACCTCGCCTTGCTGGAAGGCACCTGGCTAGGTAGGGTGGCTCGTCACAAGGCAATCGTTTCACATGGCTCATTTTGCAGCGAAACTCGGGTTACAACAAGTCACCGCCCGGCTAATGTTTACGAACAAGCAGCATCTTCTTCATCTGCATATACCTCGCAGCTCGCTCCTCCAACCAACCTCAGAATGACGGTGGAATAAATCTGGCACTGGCGGCGCGGCATCCAGCAACAGACGTCGACGTCGGCTTCGTGTTTGCCTGCTTGTTGTTGTTTGTTAGCGAGAATTTTCCTCACTACTCACTCGAAACATAATCTTTAATTTATTAATAGCGCTCGGAGGATTTATGGCCCAGGGTGGAAGTCAGCCACGTCGTCGTTGTCGTCGTGCAGTACCAGTACCAGACGGACGACGGATGACGACGACGTCTACATTACACGCGGACGGACGACAGGAAGTAACCACTCTCAGTCTGGCGGGAGTTAGGTTTCAGCTTTCATCACTTCCAGCTGCTTGAATTCCGCCGCAACAGCGGAAGACTTTGCAGAGAGGTCATGTTGCACGCTTTCGAGGAGTAGGTAATCGCTCTTTGAAATCAAGACCTTTGGTATCTGGAGATGCAATGCAGGGGAATAACTCAATTTGATGGAATTCTGTGAGTTTGTTTGAATTTCATGTTAAAACGAAACAAAAATATACAAAGTTAGTAATACACAATACAGCAGACGTTTGATTGGTGCTAACAGTCTATCCGTCTACCGATGTTCTCAGTTCGCTATTCATGAAAATGAGAAGCCACAATAAACTCTTAGATCAATTGACATCGACTTGACAGCAACTGATATCCAAAATCCGTTGCAGTTTATGCAAATGTCTATTTTGAACCAATCTACGAAGTATACCGGAACTACGCTAACGCTAACGCTATGTCTATTTTGAACCTTCCAGTTCTTATGCGCGTAGAACAAATTTACAGAAGACATATGGTTTTAAAAGAAGAAAATTTTGTGGATTTAACATGAAGTATTAACAATCTTTAAATTATTTAGCAAAACTCTAAGTAGGTTTTGATTACGCTTGCTTATCGGTGTTTGATCACCCCACAGGTATTACTTATAATACTTTGTGGTCATTCCTAATCAAATGATTTCATAAATGAATTAGCAGTCACTTCAAAATTATGTATTGTTGCTTCAATCAACAAACGAGATAAACTTATCGAATACAGCACGAACGTATTTTCATTTCAACAGAATAATACATAGTTTCCGACTTGTAGACTCGCGTGCCTTGCCTCGAGCATGTGAGCTTGTCAACACAGCGGTCTTCACTATATTCGTCTCTGAATTAACTACATATCTTCATATACTGTTACATTGGAACGTTTTTATTCTGAGGCCCCGATTACACATGATCGAATATTTTACACCGAACGATCTAAAGAGTAAGCATCTGTTTAACACAAATGTAAATTGAATCGAGTAAAACCAGATGTTTGAGCATTGATTTGTATTTAGTCAAAACTTTGACCCTTTGCATATTTATATTAGCATCTTTAATAAATCCATTATAATAAAGCATTTGAAAACATCTTTTGGTGATTATTAGCAAAGTTGCCCAGGCAGATAACTAAAATTACCGTTTGGCTAGCTGGTTGTTTACCTGTAAAAGAGAAAAAAAAGGAAATTAGTTAAAAAGTTGATTGATAGTTTAGCAAATACAGTTTGATTTGGTTTGCATACAAGAATATTTCGCTTTCACCCACACGATTAACCCTAGGCGAGCATTGGGATCATTATGACCCAGTGTCTCTGAGCGTACACTGCATTGGCGGAATGAGCGATAGCTAATGCGCGAAGAAGGGTAAACATGTTATAGGTCTAGGAGTACATGCGCAGGACAAAAGATTTCCAGCCCCTAACCTCCAAGAGATTGAAGAGGAGGTTAGCCGGATGAAAAACAACAAAGCCATTGGAGCAGATCAACTACCAAGCGAGTTACTAAAATACGGTGGAGAAGCACTGGTAAGAGCACTACACTGGGTCATTACCAAGATTTGGGAGGCCTAAGTATTACCGGAGGAATGGATGGAAGGTATCGTGTGTCCCATCTACAAAAAGGATGACAAGTTTAATTGCGGGAACTACCGCTTGATCACACTACTGAGATACCGTCATTTCGGGTGAAATTGATCACTTTTCACAATTTTTGGCTTCTAATTTTCAAATAGTTGTCGATATGGTCAAACTCAATGCTTTAAAACAAGTACGACCACGGGTTTCATCAGTCAACGAGGTTGAAAGTTTTCTTGCAAATCATTTTATTGCAATAAATATCATTTAAAATAAAAAATCAGAAATTTTAGTCTCGGGGTGAAATTGATCAGTCAGTGAAATGTCTTTGTAAGTGCTGGAAACAAAGTTTCCATCTGAATTATTCACCCCAGAATGCGAAAAGCTTTGTAAAACTTATACAAGTTTAGTAAATTCTTAATTATTTAAATTTAAAGTTTAATCAATCCAACGAAAACGCCTAAAAGTATGTTATTTATATACTATACCAGTCATAACTTTAGAAAAAAGTCCAATTTTATGCATAAATATCTATATTTATAGAACTTTTGATGACGAAATCGGGTTTAGCGAACACTTGACAGCTATAAACATGCATTTGAATATGTGTTCCGCGTGCGATACAGCTACGATAACGAAAGTTTGAAAGTGTCTTTGAAACTCGCCAAATACGCAGATTCGGAAAATATTAAATTTAATACAGAAATATGTGACTAATTATCTGTAAAACATGTAAACTCATCATTAAATAACCCTTGAGCCAGATGATGGTCATTTTCAACAAATTGTTTTAAGTTCAAAGCTTTATTTTTGACAAACAAAAATTGCCCTCACGTCAATCAATTTCACCCCACTGATCAATTTCACCCGAAATCACGATACTCCCTACAAGATACTCCCTCAAATGTTATGCCGTCCCCTATCACAGAGATATCGTGGGACAATATCAGGCTTCATTCATGGGTGAACGCGCTACATCGGACCAGATGATCGCCATCCGCCAGGTGTTGCAGAAATGCCGCGAATACAGCATGCCCACACATCGCTTGTTCATCGCTTTTAAATCGGCGTATGATACAATCGATCGAGAACAGCTATGGCAGATTATTCACGAATACGGATTCCCGGATAAACTGATCGACCAAGGCGACGATGGATCGAGTGACGTGCGTAGTTCGAGTATCAGGAACTGTCTCGAGTCCTTCGAATCTCGCAGAGGGTTACGGCAATATGATGGTCTTTCGTGCTTGCTGTTCAACATTGCTTTAGAAGGTGTAATTAAAAGAGCGGGGATAAACACGAGTGGAACGATTTTTGGATTCGTCATTACAGTACCGAAAACAAAATACATGATGGCAAAGGGCTTCAAAGAGGAATCACCGTGCCCACCACCTCAAATTTCTATCGACGGTGATGAAATCGAGGCTGTTGAAGAGTTCGCTTACTTGGGCTCACTGGTGATCGCCAACAACGACACCAGCAGAGAAATTCAGAGACGCATTGTGGCAGGAAATCGAGCTGACTTTGGACTCCGCAGAACTCTACGATCAAACAAAGTTCGCCGTCACACGAAGTTAACTATTTACAAAAAGCAAATTTGACCGCTAGTCCTCTATGGGTACGAAGCATGGACCCTACGTGCAGAGGACCAACACGCCCTTAGAGCTTTCGAACGGAACGTGCTGCGTACCATCTACGGCGGAGTGCAGATGGAAGACGAGACTTGGAGAAGGCGAATGAACCACGAGCTGCATCAGCTGCTGAGAGAACCAACCATCGTCCACACCGCGAAAATCGGGAGGCTACGGTGGACGGGTCACGTCATCAGGATGTCGGATAGCAACCCGACTAAAATGGTTTTCGAGAGTCATCCGACCGGTACAAGAAGACGTGATGTGCAACGAGCTAGGTGGGTTGACCAAGTGGAGGACGATCTGCGGACCCTACGCAGAGTGCGGAACTGAAGACAAACAGCCATAGACCGAGTGGAATGGAGGCTACTACAACTACTATGTACAACAGAGGCCACCCAGGCCTTAGCCTGATAGGTAAGTTAGTGGATAAGGCTTAAGCTCGTCAATCCGCAGACGGCGGGTTTGATTCCCGTTGCGGTCGGAAACTTTAGTCGTTTTTCTCTGGTATAGTGTATCATTGTGCTTACAATATAAAAACCCTTGCAAAGGTAGGCAAAGACAGCCCTTCAAGGGTAACTGTGGAAGTTTTCGAAGAAGTTGAAGTGAGGCAGGCCAAGTTCTAGTGAGAACGTAAAACCAACAAAGAATAAAGAGCATGTAAAAAAATCTTCGGCAGAATAAGTAGATAAAAAACTCAAGGAATTGAAACTTTGGCTGTTCTTAAAGATATGATGTTGGTCGTACTTTTATCATAGATTAAGAACGATTAAACGACAACATCAGCAACTAGTAGTTTTTCTAACCAGATGTTACACCATGTCGGTCTCCGGTCTTCCGGTTCCGAGCGATTATTTATTGAAGCCCCCGAAACGAAGGATAAGAAAATAATCCTCCCCCAAGCTTGAGGCGGCACTTTTTATGTCGAGCTGAAATTCGAGTTACAGTTTCAAACCACCAGCCATCCAGTGAGCAGTGTTCCTGGCGCAGATTTTATCTTATTCCCGAGATGTAAATTGCCAATCAGCTGCGAATTCCAAGAAAGCATTACCCACGGCTAGATTAGTGTTGAAGTCTCTCTGAACCCAGGCAGGCAACGACTTGCGCTAAGTGTACCCAACTGACACGACGACCGCGTGCTTTTGTTGTCCCTTTTTGGAAAGCTGACGGCACGATCCGAGTGAGTGCCCGTCTTCCGACTAATCTTGATCAATTTTGTTGCCACACTACTAAGCTGATGTTGATGCTCGTGCTGATGATGGGGATCTGCGTGGAAACGAAACTAGATACAACGTCATTAACCGGTTGTTCATTTTCCATTAGCACACCACCAGCATCAGCATTGGTTCTTGTGTTCGCGCTCGCTCGCTTACTGAGGCACAGTCCTCGCGCTTTGGAAACTGGAGAAAACGGAAGACCTCATTAGCCAACGTTTACAAGTGTCTCGTGTTCCCGAGCGACATTACCCTTAATTTAATTCAATGCACCACTTATCAACGAATATCTTGCGTCATTAATCGTCTGTCGTCGACCGGATAGAGTGCAGTCAGTGGGAGCCAAAGCTGTAATCATAGCTCCAAGCGAAGAACTTGTTATAACCTTAGTAAAACAAAATATTCAACGAAGTAAAACAGAACCAAAGGAGTCATCCTATTCATCCCGAGCGGAGGTGACGTGATTGTTGGCGTTGCACGTCTTTCAGACGAGTCTCATTTGCTCGTAGTCACACACACGCTGGAGCACTTCCCACCTTTAGAGACTTCCTAGCTCTGGCTTCCAACCTTCCAACGTTTGACTAGAGAGAGGTGCCATCCGACATCGACAGCCGCCGCCGGCCGGGTCGCCAGTGCACAGCTAGCAGAAGCATCACCCAACCATTGTCACACTATTCACCGTTAGTTACTCTTCAATTATGCATACGTACCACTTATGTAATAACAGCCACGGTAATAATAATAAACTGCACTGAAATTGCATCATCGTTATCACCCATTTCCCAGAGAATGGACGATACGCGCGCGCGGGTTTGAACTCATCCATATGCTCCATGGTTAGGGCCAGTAGTGCCAGTGCCACACAGACACATACCTACATTGTAGAATGCAATTGCGGGCGGGTTTTGAAAACTACACCCGATATCTGTAGCCCACCAAAGAGGGCAGGAACTATAATGGTGAACGTCGGACAGCGGAGATTATGCTTCCGAGCACGGACATTGTGCAACCATCATCGCATCGCACTGGATCGATGATGTTTTCGCTGCAACCGCACACGAGGGTATCGTTTACGGTGGATTGATGTTAGGGTTGTTCAAATCAGAATATATTTGATAAGACTTTACTTTTCAAGAAGTGCCTACATACATTTCTAAAACTCGCAAAGGCAGTACTTTTTTCCTCTTCTAAACCATATGGGGAAAATCTGCTCAACAGACACCCGAACAGGAAGGTCCGGGTAGAGTGGGGTTAAGGCCGTCTTCTATAACAAAAGTAAAAGCCAGGACTACTCTCTCCTCGACCCACTAAACAACATTCCTATGGTCGCCAAGCCCTTCGTCTCTCCGGAACCACCAAGAAGGCATGGCTTCAGAGAGGAGCTAGTGCATATCGCACCGTCAAGGTTAGCTGCGTAGCCTGCAGCAACGAACATCGATGACTCGCTTCGGGGAGTTCACCAAGGTAGCATGGTGGCGCTTAGCCAGTTCCCCGAGCGGTCCTTATCACTCCCTTCGTCTTCGGAAGGCGGGCAGGGTCAACCACACGTCAGCGCCCAACTGTTCAAGATAACAAGAACTGATGTCTACGTGCAACAGATCTGATCTGTTGAAGGCAAAGCTACCACTACCCGTCAGGCCCTATCAACTGCACCAGATGGTTGCTGACAGTAGGGTCTCCACCAGCCCCGGGGACCCCTTTCCTAGCGCGGGCTCAGATCCTACTCAGTAGATCGATTCCACGATAGCAACGCTACCAGGACTTCCACTCCGCGGCCACTTAAACGCTGTGGGGGTCGATTTCGACCGCAGGGCATCGGTAAGACCTACGAAGCCGACTCCGAACCCCTGAACAACTTCTTGTACCGCATTCGAACTAGCCAGTCTCCGAGTCCAAGCGCCACCTCCTTTGTAGTTCCTAGATGATGTGGGTGATAGCCGTTAAAACGACATTCCAGCCAAGCTCATTCCTACTCATCCTCTGGACAAGACACGGTACAATACGCGCTCGCAACCCTCAGGCAGTAGGTACTTTCCAGCTTACCACGGTAGCTTTCGGTACTTAGCGCAGTACCCCACGCCGGGCCTCCATACCTTAGTATGGACTCAGCGTCACTAGCCAGAAGCTTGCGCTTACAGGCGTACACCGCAGAGCTATTGATAATCATCCAGGAGAGTACCACCATAGCTGTGGGGTCTTTTTTTCAGGCGTAATCAACGTGGCTACCAAAGGTGAGCTTATCGTCGATCATCACGCCCAAGTGTTTGTCGATCTTCGCGCGTCGGCAATAGCAGATCAGCTGGGGCTATTAAACGTGTTCCTTACATCCAGTGTCACTACTGCATAGTAGCAAACCCCCTTCTCTTAGGCTCGAGTGCTTTCTCGGCGGTTTTTGTAACCAACATGATTGTGTCTATGATCGATCTCCCCTTCCGGAAGCCGTACTGGTTACTCGAAAGACCATTTTCGGTGAAACTCAACATTCTATTGAGGACAGTGAATCAAAATTCAACCATCGCGCAACAATAACGACAATGTTGCAACCTGAATTTGTTGCGACATTCTACGCAATGCGACATAATTTTGTCCCAACTTGAAAAAAAAGGGATAAAGGTCAAGTAGCACGAGTTAGAGATTTTTAAGCCTTATATTGTGATTTTCGAGCGGTAACTTCGAGTCGGTAAACACCACAACGCTGCTAAAGATGCATCATCAAAAAGTTTCGATTTTGGGTTGGTAATAATTGATTATTCACGAGTTGAAAAGTACGCAACAAATTCAGCTTCCGTTTTGTCTGCAACAAAAATTTTCGGGATCATGTCATTATCTGTTACCAGTAATCGTTGCGCCTCCTTTGTTGCTTGTTTTGTGTCTCTTCACTGATTGAGGATGATCTTTTCGAGCAACTTCCCCGCCGTGTCTATCAAGCATATTGGTCTATATGCCGACGGGTCTCCGGGTGGTTTCCCCGCCTTTGGCAATAGTACCAGGTCCTGCCTCTTCCAAGCTTCTGGGGAAACTCCCTCGTCCAGGCATTTCTGCATAGCAGACCTGAACATCTCGGGAGCCTCTGCAATAGCTACTTTTAAGGCCAGGTTCGGAACTCCGTCCGGATCTGGGGCCTTACCTACGCTAAAGGACTTTGCTATCCCCGCAAGTTTCACATCGGTGACTCTCTCCTCATCGCCAGCCCCAGTCCTCGGCTGTCCTACGAAAGGATGCCAATGACTAGGATCATGACGCGGAAAAAGCCTCTCACTGATCTCCTCTAACATCTCTGAAGATTGCTCTGTAGGAGCCATTACACCTCTCATCTTGGCCATCACGATCCTGTAGGTAGGAATCACCTCATGGATTCGCATTAGCAGTCTGACAGAGACCCTCAAAGATGGCCTTTTGCCATTATCTCGGTCTTCAGCGCGGCTTTTCCAACGGCGAACATCACCCGCCGTTCGTTTCGCTCTTCCTCAGATCGTGCTCGCTCCATCCGTCGCCTAGCTCGTAAGCAGCCGCGGCGCAGGTCCGTAATCGCTTGAGTCCACCAGTAAGTCGGTGGTCTCCCATTTCTAGGGTGAACTCGCCTGGGCATGGTCGCATCGCACGCACGCGAGAGCACCGCTATCAGCTCTTCGCCGTCTAAACCAAGTAAGTTTCGCAGTCGGTGGAGCGCCTCCCTAAATACCCCTTCGTCGAAGTATGATATCTTCCACCTGCAAGGGCTTGGCCTTGGCCTTGGCCTCATCTTCTACTCGCTGCCTGCTGTTGTTGTAGTCGATACTGTAGCGAACCGCCAGGTGGTCGCTGTGAGTGTAGCCATCGTCCACTCTCCAGTTCGAACTACTTGTTGGGCCAGGACTACAAAAGGCCACGTCAATGATTGGCTCCTCTCTGTTTCGACTATAGGTACTTTTGGTACCGACATTAGCCAAGTCGACATCTAATATGGCCAACGTCTCTAGCTGGATCTGACCCCGCTGGTTCGTGAAGCGACTTCCCCATTCCACGGCCCAGGCATTAAAGTCACCCGCTATTACCACTGGCCTTCGTTTTATTAGAACGGTCGTCATACAGTCCAGCATCTGCGTGAACTGCTCGATCGGCCACCGCGGAGGCGCTTAACAGCTACAGAATAAGACCCCGTTTACTTTGGCGACCACCAAGGCCTTATAGGTAGTTGACACCAACTCCTGGACGGGGTATTTGCCCATCGTCCATATCGCCGCCATTTTTCTGGACCCATCACCCATCCGCAACCCAATTGTCGTTGACGGCGGGTACTCGGTGTGGGTCCGCTATGATGGTGGTATCCGTCCCCTACTCAGAAACCACCTGACAAAGTAGTTGCTGAGCTGCGTCACAGTGGTACAGGTTCAGCTGCGTTACCTGCACTGTCATTTGTACAATGCGGCTTTCTTGTTGTTCATGGATTTCCCGGTACAGATCAGACAATTGGGTGAACTCGTGCAGCCTTGTGTCTTATGGCCTTTGGCGCCGCATCTTCTACACAGTTTGCACCTGTCAGGGCATTTGCAGTTGCATGACTTGTGTCCTGGTTCCAGACACCTGAAGCAAACCTTTGGTGGCTCATAGAACGTCAGATGATATACGCGCCAGCCTACCCTTATCCTCCCTACCTTAACGAACTTTTTAAGTCCGTCACTGGTAGCTGAATTAAAGCTACCTGTGTTCCTGCCGGCCCCTTCCGTATCCGAACGGCTGCGGGGGCCACCTGCACCTCGCACAGTAGCCGCAGTGCCGTGACGAGCTCTTCTATCTCGGTGATCTTGTCTAGGTTTTTCACCTTCGGAGTCGCCTCTTGTGTGAGAGCCCTCACCTCTACCCCTTCGCCAAGGACCTCTGCCGCCAAACTTATGTAGGCGGTGCCCTGGCGCTCCTTATCGCGCTTCAGCTTCAGGATCACCTCGCCTGCACGAGTACGTCTGATACTGCGAACGTCGGCTCCCAGATCCACGAGCTTGGCGTCGCTTCACATCGCCTTCAAGATGTCCAAGTACATCGACTGTTCGGTCTTGATAAAGAGCGCGTCGCCTTTCTCGCGCTTTGAACCTACTCCTTTACGCGTTGGTTTGGCGTCCCTAGCTACCTCTACTTGCGGCTTCGTCTTTTTCTTCTTCCGCTCGACACAAAGCCATGGACCGAGTAGAATGAAGACGACTCCAACGTACAGCAGAGGACACTCATACCTTAGACTGACCGGTAAGGTAAGTTAGGATCTACCATCGATTCTATACACTCTGTTCAAGAAATTGAGCCACGTTGATGACCATTAGACTTATTCATAGTACTACGAGCAACTCGATACTATGGTAGTTGGACATTCCGAGAACTACCTACAAATACACTTTGATGTTTGGGTTACAACAACCACACACTGTATGATGCTATAATTGTAACGCATGTTCGTGGAATGTAATCTATGCTGCTGACGGAGCCTCAGTGCACAAATATAACGATATTAATACATTCATGGGAAACTCTAGGTTATCCAAACTATGGTATGAACAGGTTGACAAATCTGACAGAGGTATAACGTACTTGTGGCTGCAGAGAAGCAGTTGTGAACAAAGTTGTGGGGCATACAGCTGTTGACTAAGCTTTGTCTATGTTGAGTGTATGACCTAGTAAAATACGTTTCTACAATTTTGTCTTCACTAATTTAATGTAGCGTATTTTACTTTAGATTCCGTTCAAAAACGTTCCAGGTTTCATTTCACATGTACATCCCTACTCTGAAGCGTGGGAAGGGGTAAAGCTTAATAAAATTTTAAAACGTGGCTTAGAATTGCACTTCCTGGACACTCGACGAATTGCACAGTCAGGCCTCCATAGGGCGATACTAAACAGGAACATTAAATGCCTAGCTAACAAATCAATTTTTTTTTCTTGTACATATTCATTGAAACATTGATGTGTGAATTCAGGACATTGCTATTCACACTTTTTTATCTCGCAGCTGAATTCAAATCAAGCGGATTTAGATCCCTTTATCTAACTAATATAATGTTCCGGATAAAATTCAGCATCAAAATATATACTTGCACCAAATTATCTTACTTGCTTTGCATTCAATCCAGTTCACTTAAGATTTTAGCATGTTTGACTCGTGCAAACTCAACTCTGTAAGGTTCCTCTGTAATGTAATATGTATTTGTTTTTACTCGTTGTACCATCATCATGCTCCATTTCGCTGTAGTCAGACAGTAAGGTACAACCCGTCCATTCATCGCACAGGCATCAAATTCCATCCGACAGCGATGTCGTCGGGTCAAATGGTTGTCAGGGCCTAACAACAACGACGATATCAGGCGGTGGTATCAGATCAGAATACCTCCGTCCCGGTGACGTAAGCTCTCCATAACGTTACAAATTCACTGCTTATTCAAGGCAACCTATCTAGTATCCAATCCACACTATATGGGGGTTCAATCTTCATAAAAGGGATTTGCAACTCATTTTATTCGCAGAACCATTTTTGAAGCCGCGCGCTTTACGCACATCCAGGGGCAGTATTTCGGAACTGGTGTGGGATAATTCGCAGTTGATATCGGGTGCCACATTTTAGGTAGGTGTCACATATCGCTCGAAGGCAGCACGCATAGCTCCGCCATCCGTCGTCAAGCCAAGTAATAAAAACTTCAATGCCTATGATATTTTCTTCACCCGAATCGATTTATTACGTTACTACCTTGACAGTTACTCACTTGATGGGCAACTGAGCGAGCAGAGATTGACACTGACGCTGGTTGTGTCGGTTCGGCAGCTATAAGGCGTGCTAAAAAGAACATAAAAAATCAATAAAACGCTTCCAGCCTAGTGGCGGGCAGGCCGCGGCGGTCCCGATTGTCGTCCCCGGTGCGGTGTTCGCCGTAGTCAGTCGTAGTCTGTCAAGTCTTGTCCAACGATGGCGACGACGACGGCAACGCATCCACACCACGCTAGCAAAACCAGTTGCGGGCTTTTCGTGGTCGGGGGTGATGGGATTCACCAAAACGAAATCTGATTACCGCTTGGGAAAGCGCTATGAAAGCTGAAAGTAGGTACCCTTGGCTTGGCGCCCCACAGAATGGTGTGGTGGGTGGTCCTCGTCGCTTTGGCGGTAGGTAAAGACAGCGATTTACGGTATACCGATCGGACCGTTCGGTTTAAAGATGGAAATGGGAGAGAAAAAATCCGAGCGTAATACAAAATCGATCTCGACCGGGTCGCCGGGACTGGACTGGAATGCCGCTGGAGCCATTATTGGATGGCGTCTCTGACGACGAGGCCCGTCCGTTTGGTGCAGCGGTATTATTGGATTACCGTCAATCGGATCAGGCGAGAAAAAAAGGGTCGTCCGGGAACGTGAGTCTTATTTGAAGCTCGGGGTCCGACTGTAAGTAATTTGTTTGCCATTTTCTTTACTAAGTGATATTGCAAAAGAATTTGAGGTAATGGTTTTGCAATCCAAAAAGGTATGGTACAGTTCATTAGTCTTGTTCTTATAACAGTTTTAATAGAACACAATGCAATTATTAAAAAAAACTTCACCTATTGGAATGATTTTCGGCTTTTGCAGTCGGAAGACCAGCTGGCATTGATTTGTCCTTTTTCTGAGGATCCTGGAAGTGTAGTGTGTTATTTTTATTGTTTTTCAATTGTGGTGTAACTTACACGGGAAAAAATTCGTTGCCGGGCCCATGACTAAAATGTTATGAAATCATAAAACTTGTCGCTTCATGATATTGTAACTACAAGTCATGATATCATGACGCTAACAACGATTATCATGAATAATAATAACTGATTCCATCAACAAAAGCCATGGCCGTCAAAAGCGTTATGAAAAAATTAAGCTCGTTTTCATAAATTGAATACCATAATGCATAGTCATGGTAGCATGGCTCTGAGTCCTAAAACTATGACGCTGAGTCATCTCAACCAGACGCTGAGTCGTATAAACATAACGCAGAGTCATAAAATCATGAATCACAACAAACGAATTTGGGAACTGTAAGCGTTATGCAAACCCTCTCGCAGAATCACCTACGCCATTTTTGTCACTTCTGTCAAGGCGTCTTTTGTGAGCGGCAGTGTTTTCCGGTGAGATTTTATTTGGTTTTCGAAAAAGTGTAGTGAATTGTTCTTACTTAAATAGTAGTAAACTATATAATTATTGAACTACATTCCAGAAGTTGAAAGTGAAAAAACTCTATATTCCGGCACAAAACTCCGGCCAGCTTCATCAGCAGCAGAACAATCAAGCTCACGTAATGATTTTATTACTACTAACAATTTATACAATTAAGCCTTGCTTTATTTTATTATATATATTTTTTTAATAGAAATCTTTTCTTTTCTATGCAGACGGCGGGCGACATGGAACATAAAAGCAGCACGTGCTTTGATTTCCTTAAGGAAAAATTCGAGAACCTTAATTTGCAGCCGCAAATTGTTTCGGTTGAGGCATTCGGGGGAGCGGAGTACAAGGCAGACCACATCCTCCATGCCATTTGCATTTGCATGCAAGTGATACATGTTTTGAATCTCCAGTATGCACCAGACTGCAAGCCCCTCTGGATGTTCTTGCAGGCTCATCTGCTCAAAATCCCAGCGGAATATCTACCCAAAAGCACCCGCGATTTACTGCGGGCTATTGAGTAGTTTGAAGGCACAATGATGAATAAATATTGACAAATATCAGAATCATAAAAATTACTTCAATATTCAGGAACCTTGTTCATGATTTCAGAGTGCGTGCTTCACGATAACATGACTTTAAATGCCACTTTGCACCAATTAATTCGATAGTATAAATTACAAATACTAGAATCATGCATACTGCTTATGTTTTTATAACATTAGGTAATAAATTTAGAACATGCTTTATGATAACATGACCAGTACTACCATTTTTCGCAAATCGATCCAGTATCATAAATGACAAATACTTGCACCATGAGTAATGCTCAAGCTTTCATAAATTTAGTTCATAGTTTGAGTACGTACTTCATGATAATATGAACCGACTTACCAAATTTCACTAATAAAACTGGAACCATAAATGACAACTACTAGTTCTATGAATACCGCTTCTGGTTTTATGAATCTAGTTAATAGTTCTGGTATTCATCGGCATGATATCATGACTTAACTTACAAATGTTTGTCAATAAATATTAAAAACGTAACGCCAAGGTGACGTTACGGCAACATGAGTCATGAAATAATGACCTTTTTTGTGGTGTATATTTATAACATGAAAACACACATTTTACGCGAAATCATGACTCATTTAGCAGGTTCCAAGCAGCGGATTTTTTCCCGTGACAGAATGGGTTAACGTTTTTTGACATCGGGGCCTTATGGTTCGTCAAAATTGTGTGTGTTCTGAACGTCAACTTATCCCTAAATTGTATTTTATAACATTATAATACAACCGTTGTTACGTTGTTAAATTTTGGGTTTTAACTTACAACATCTGTGATTTTTCGCCAAACTTGTAATTTAAATGATCGGATTGCTATCACCTACTTTTTGTTTAGCTGTTCTAAGTGTTCTAATAGTTATTGCCTAGGGTTTTTAATGATTCTTTTATGGTACGTTAGAGGTTGTTGTATTGGTAACTATACCTCGTTAAATTTTTGTATTGATAGTGTTCAGTGTGTGTAGTATACCTGCATAAAAGAGCTAAGGTTGTCTGTGTCACTTCGTTTGTGCATGGTGTGATTGTTAAGTATGGGGCCGAGACTTGAAAGCTCGGTAACCTGATGCTATGAAAATCGTTTCTTATTCGTTGCCGAAGAAAAGGAATCTTCCCTACACACCCATTACTAACACGTTCAAATGTGTATTGCCGCTCATCGAAGAAAATAGCCCATACCTACGTGATCTGTATAACAACATACAGCCGTTCAAAAAGAGTGTCCTCAACGTTGAAATAAAGCATACATACTACAAGCTACGACCGCTATCAAACCACTTAAATGCTCTGAAACTCCAAATATCGAGTAGGGTAGCTAGCACAATTTCCGAGCCATTCTTCAATAGCCATCTACAGTACCATCACCGAAACCTCCACCGCCGCACCACCATCACCAAAAACAAATTCACACGCCTGCTCCAATCCGCCACCCAATCTAAAGTCACCCACCACCCAAAGAAGAACTCCAATGCCATCCACAACGTGGCTCCCGAGACCGAGATCATGCTCAGTCTAGGACCAAAATTTTATTACCGGTTACCCAAGTTCAAGACGTCCCCTTATACCACATAATTGCCGACGTTCAAAACATCCTCAACACCAATGACAACCTAAGAAAATAGACTATAATCGGTGCCAGACTGACCTATGCATAGTACAGTCAGACAAAGGCAACAAAACCGTAGTCATATACCAACAGGACTAGAAAGAAAAAATGAATGCCCTCCTTGAAAATGAGAAAACCTACAAAATCATCCCGAAAGATCCAACTCCACGATACGAGCTACAAAACAACAACTAATACTAAGCGATTTCAAACTCTACTACAAAACTACAAACTACACAAACTACAAACTACAAACTACAAAACATCAGCATCAAATCATATAACGCTACATGCCCACGAATCTATGGACAACCAAAGGCCCACAAGCATAATCTGTGTAGGGGAAAGAGGGGCATAACGCCCCGGCTAAGCATATGAGGTCATAAACCTCAAATGATGCTTATTTTAAGGTCATATTCTGCCTTGGAGAGCAGTTTCTCCTTTACCTAAGAGACTTCAACTTTTGGCCCGCGTGCCCACAAAATTTCCCAATCAAATAAACAATTCAAAAAAGTGTTACTTTTTAGGTGCCGGAAAACTGCAGGAGGCAAAACGCCTTTTTGGGTGTGGCAAAACGCCCGCTGGCATTTCCCACTTTGACTTGTTGTGAAATACCAAGGGGCTCCACCGAATTATTCCCAGTTAAAACAAGCTAACTTAGTGTGTGGCGTTGTATATAAGCCTCCTGATATTAATGATTCTAAATTGGACCAGATCTTCAAGCTTCTGTCTGAACTTTCTTCTACTGAGCCAAATATTTTAATTATGGGTGATTTTAATATAAATCTTAAAGCTGAATCATATAAAACTCGAAAGCTTTTTGATCACCTGAGTGCTTTATCGTTCAAACTGATAGTAACTAACCCCACTTGTCACAAATCTGATTCTTCGTCTACTATTGATATTTTTTTCTGGGAATTGCACTAGTAATGTGAATAATGTTTATCAATCTTCCGTAGGTGGATTTAGTGATCATGACTTGAACTGTCTTGATTACAAATTCAAGAATCCCAAAGCTAATTCCCACGTTTATTGGACACGCGGATATCATAAAATTGAAATTGTCTCATTCACATCAGACCTCCGTAGAACTGCCCTTAATAATGTTTTCAATTGTGCCAGCGCCAATGAAAAACTTCGCTGTTTTAATGATTTATTTTTAGAAATTCTTGATCGACATGCTCCACTTAAAAGGAAAATAATAACCAACCCGAATAGCCCTTGGATTGATAATCACATTAACCGACTATTCAAAAACCGATCAGATGCACACGAATGCTGGAAGCGAGATAGAAATAATCCTCAAAAATGGAAAAACTTTACATATCTCAGAAATCTTGCCAACCGCGAAGTAAAACGTACTAAGCGAGAATTTTTTGCGGGCGGTGACGATATATGTGCCGATTCACTGAATACATTTTTCGTTTCACACAATGTTCCCATTTCCTTTAATCTAAATGAAGTTTCTTCAGACTGCGAGCCCAACTTTTCATTCCGGTGTGTAACTTCTGATGAAGTACTTACAGAATGCACTTCCACTTCATGTGATGCAATTGGTAATGACAATATTCCATTGAATATTCTGAAGTCGTCCTTGTGTGTCATTCTTCCTCATATTACAGATATATTCAACTGCTATATCACAACTTCTAAGTTCCCCACTGACTGGAAAATTGCTAAAGTCATTCCCATTGGAAAGATCGACAATCCCACTACAGAAAAAGATTATCGTCCAATTAGTATTCTTAGCGCCCTCTCAAAAGTATTTGAATCAATTCTCTCAAATCAACTCAACGAGTATTTAATCCAGAAAAAAACTTCTATGTCCTTTATAGTCTGGTTATCGTAAAGCATGCAGCACTGCTACTGCCTTGATAAAGATTGAAAATGATATTAGGGAAGCCCTTGATAAGAAAATGATTACTATTATGGCCCTTCTGGACTTCAGCAAAGCGTTCGATACTATTGATCACCATTTATTGTGTAACAAGCTAAGGAATAATTTTCATTTGGACCGCTTTTCTGTTAAACTTCTACGCTCTTATTTGGAAAACCGTGTTCAATACGTAGAATTTGACAAGCAAAAATCCGGTACAATCCGAGTACCTAACGGTGTACCACAAGGATCTATTCTCGGACCACTTCTCTTTTCAATGTACATAAATGATTTACCGCGTAGGCTATCATTCTGTAAATTTCATCTATATGCAGATGACTGCCAACTTTACATCTCTGGAAAGCCTGACGTTATTGTTGGTATCGTAGAACACATTAATTCTGATGTTCGTAGTATCTTAAGATGGTGCGAGCAAAATGGATTGTCTTTAAATGCGAAGAAGACTCAAACCAAGGTTGTTAATCGATAAATTATCGTTATCGCCGATAAAGTTAACGTCTGTTATCGTTTATCGTCGATAACGATAACGTCTTCAGACGGATTCGTCATCGGCGATACAGTTAACTGTTGAAATTATCGACTCGATAACGTCTCCGGAAAATTTTCTTCGCGATCTGAACCGTTGTTGACGCCGTCACTAGGGTAACTAGATTTATCGCAAAATTATCGAAGGTACGTTGATCTTCGCGTTGATTCATCGTTTGATTATCGTTATCGAGAGATTATCGAGCAACCTTTATCGTTATCGAGTTTGCGTTGAGTTAACTGTCGATAATTTATCGGTTAACAACCTTGACTCAAACCATAGTTTTCCAATCTAAACGTTCAACATTGGCTGATATTCCACAAATTAAAGTTGGAAATGAGCTGATTGAATACACAAAAGTAGTTAAAAACCTTGGTCTTCTGATGGATTCTAATTTGAACTGGAACAGCCAAGTCACTTCTGTTTGCAGTAAAATGTATAATGCTTTATTGCTTTTTTTGCACCGTATTCGACCCTCTGCAGAAATTTTTTGTCACACCACAATATGTTCCCACCAGTTTCAACATACATTGGTTCGTTTCACTGCTAGAAATTTTAAGCGTCAGTTACACTTTTTGGGTGGTTCATGGAATGAATAATCGGTTTGTTTACATGCTACTTTCCTTTGTGTTTGACGTGTGAACAAATATTTTAGACGATTGGACATTTGCACGGTAATCTATGAAGCAAAGCAAGATGCAATACATTCTCTTGCAACATTACGACATGTTACTCCACAACATATTAGACTTCAGCTTGCTAGATCATTGATTGTTCCCTTGTTCGACTACTGTGACGTTTTGTTTGGACTTGTCTCTACGAAAAACCTAAAGAAATTAAATCTCGCATTTAATGCTGTCACCAGATATGTATGTAATTTGAAAAAGTATGATCATATTTCGAATTACAAAAATGCTATACTTGGATGTAGCTTAACGGACCACTTTAAACTTAGATTATGCATTCAAACCTATAAGTTGTTAAACAATCCTCCACCTTATTTAGAGAGGTTTTTCTGCTATTCTCGATCCTCACGTGTGTCCTTACTGACTGTTCCTCTGTGTTCCACCAATTATTTAAAAGAATCTTTCCGTCATCGCGCTATAAAAAATTGGAATCTGCCCAGAAACTGCAGATCTTACTTTTCTTTTAGGTAAAGAACCAGCATTTTCTTTAAATCTAATATGTAGTTGCTCATTGGCATTAGTTGTAACACACATACTTTGAAAATCATTAGAAGATTATTTGTGCTGTTATAAGTTGTAAGAAGTAAATAAATAAATAAATAAATAAATAAATAAATAAATAAATAAATAAATAAATAAATAAATAAATAAATAAATAAATAATTTCTGTGCGCTGTAAATTAGAGAATCTTTCCAAATGTGGAAAATCGGTGTTTTTCACGCTTTTCTTTCGACAATAGCAGCCGTTCTTGGGCTTAACCTGCTCAGTTTGAGTTCAAGTTTGCTTGCATCTAACGGAAACCTTCACAATATGATGAAATAGTGTGAAGGCGTTTTGCCCCCGGCGGGCGTTATGCCCGCAGTTCCCCTACGTTTCCTAGATGCACACTGATAAAATACTTTCGTAAAAGCTCAACGAATATGCTTCGTAAATCAGTTTTCATAAATTGAAGGCAATTTGCGTAAAATGTACGGTCCATTCGTACCACCACGCTGAAACTGTATAAATGGAGTTGTATCATGTACGAAATCACGAATCCGACAGACGCTAAGCTTGCTCATTCGTAGATTTTAGCTCCCGCTTTGTAGAATGAAACAAAATAAACAAATGTCAAAACTTCAGACTCTAGTTTAATTTAAAAACACTTCACTAATACTTCACTTTTGCAAAAGAAAATAAAAAATGAATAACTCTTTTAAAGAAAAACTAGAAAGGACGAGCAAATTCCTTTTAATTCTACTACTGTGCTTATCTTCGGACAGATAGGCCTATTTCGTCTGTGACTTACAGACTTCTTCAGTGTCAAGTGCTCGACTGAAGAAGTCTGTAAGTCACAGACGAAATAGGCCTATCTGTCCGAAGATAAGCACAGTAGTAGAATTGAAAGGAATTTGCTCGTCCTTTCTAGTTTTTCTTTAAAAGAGTTATTCATTTTTTATTTTCTTTTGCAAAAGTGAAGTATTAGTGAAGTGTTTTTAAATTAAACTAGAGTCTGAAGTAACAAGTTCTACTAAAAGCTCTAAAGTAATAGTAAAGGGAAATACCAAAAGTTTTTTACTAACCATGCGTAAAAAGAAAATTTCGCTTCGTAGAATGCAACAAAGTTTGGCAGTCATCACTGATGTTTGAGTGGAGCGCAGAGACAACAAAGCAACCTGTTTTCATGTGCATATGACGGCGCGTGTGCGAGAAGAGGAAAGGAAGCACGCTCTCAGTTGGAAGTAAAAGTTATTTATAAATTGAATCAGAGTAGAAAGCGTTCTGGTTGTTTCCGAACGGTTTCAACAAGCGCCTACAGATGGATGTCTTGCACTGGTAGATATCAATCAGAAGATACGTGTTCGGAGCCTGTGAAAACCAAACTGATATACGCGTGCTATTTTTTTTTTCAACATGATTTATGTCGGTACGACAAAAAAAAAAACAGAAAAAATCTGTGTTATTGTGTCGGATTGATTTTTTTACGAGACGAACTCAGGCACACTACGAATCTTTTCGTTGCAGAAAACAACGAATGGCATTCGTAAACTGGACGAGAGCCCGGTCAACCATTTCTTTAAAAATCTTTACATTTCTTTATAACGATCTTTAAAGACGTTGATATAAAAAATCGATAGCGATCGACATCGTTTCTTGAAGAAATTTAAATAAAAGCAAATGCACATCGTTATCGATCGACAAATATTTTTGACGATAAATCGATACTAAAAATAGTGGATTCTGTTTTATCGACCCGCCAGTCATAAAAAAAAACTAAAAATAACAGCCACCTCTCTACCCACCCACCCTTCCTGTTCATGCATTGTGATTTTTTTTGTAATTATTACCTAAATTGGGAATGGAACTTACATTCATGGGAACTTGAAGATATTATGTAGACACTTACTTACTGAGTCACACACTGTTACGAAGACTATGGGTGGCCGAACTCATATGCCTTTGAATATGAATATTCACATTTCGAAAAAATTACTAGCCTTCAATAGTTTCCGGTTTCTAAAGTTGCATCAGAACTTTTTAAAGATGTATCCGGCGTTCTGGATCTTTGTTGGGAAACCTCAATTTGGCAAATCACATAATTTCACAAGGTTCCCGCCCGATCAACCTTGAGCGCAGGAGTGAATTTTGCCGGAGCACGGGAATCACCCAACGGCGGTGGCGTCTGGTGGCCAACGAAATGTTCAAAGTACCTACCAACAGCATAGATTCCTGCTTATTTTGCTGTCCCAGGAAGCAATCCGGTGAGATGCGGCAAAATCCGGACCTAAGAAGCATTTTTTTCGCTGGGAGAAACCGTCTCGATTCAACTTTGGTTTCCTTTTTTTTCTAATTTGAGCAAAACCAAAACATTGCTCCTGCTGTCATTCAAAGTATCGGAATACCTTTGCTCAGCTTTATCCAACGATACCAAGCAGAATGGTAAAGGTGCATCGTGACTTATCTTTGTGTTTCGATATCAATATGCAAAGTTACGTTGATATCGGAAATTGAATATACACTGAAGTTTTTTTTTACGACGGTAATGGTCCCGCGTAAAAAAAAACCGCGTAAAAAAAAACCGCGTTATTTCAAGACCCGTCGTAAAAAAAAACCGCGTTATTTCAAGACCCGTCGTAAAAAAAAACCGCGTTATTTCAAAAAACGTCGTAAAAAAAGTCAAGTCACGTTAGATGTGGTGCTGAGTATTTCACACGTGTTTTTGAAAAAACGCGGATTTTTTTTACGACGGTTTTTGAAATAACGCGGTTTTTTTTTACGACGGGTCTTGAAATAACGCGGTTTTTTTTTAGGACGGACCGCGTAAAAAAAACCGCGTAAAAAAAAACCGCGTAAAAAAAAACCGCGTAAAAAAAAACTTCAGTGTATTCCGATAAATATTCATGAAGAAAACCAAAGTTCCAGCGACAACATGGAATTTAACGAAATTTAGTTACGTTTCGGTAAAGGTTTTTATCTGATGACCAATAAAGGACATTTTTTAAGTTTGGTTATCGATCGATAAATTTGTTTGAAGATATGTAACGTGATAACCAGTAAATAATAGTCGACATTAATCGATAAATTTTGGCAAAGAACTTTAACGAAGTTTGTGAAATGGTTCATCGGGAGATTTCTTACAATGCAACAAAATATTTTTTCAGTGCACCGACACTTCAACTTTTCTTAAAACCCTCAGCTTTTTACCATCATAACTGCTAACTTTTTGTAACATGTCTTTTCCTCAGAAGTCTCAAAAACATTTCCTCAGACATTACGCTTTCTGCCGATCCACAGTCTACCTACATAATAAATCTCTGCTTTTCTATCTTTTCCTCTACGTAGCCTAGCACATTGATTTTATTCACAGACCCCATCATCAGACATGGTTAGTCATCATCGGAATCTGTTTCTAAATCATCCTTCAAGCGTTTAAATAACCCGTCAGTCCCGGAACTACTATAGGCTTTGGAGTGTACAAAAACTTGTCTGAGGATTAGGTGGGCTTCTATCTTTTAGACGGTAGCAATATTTTGTAATGTTAGCTTTCTTTTTATAATACGAGAAACTGCTTATCAGAAAAATCGTCGTTCCTTCTTCTATCGTAGATTCCACCACTGCGATTTCCAAACCGCCGATTTCTACTATTGCCTCCTTGATTGCTTCTGCTTCTACACCTTGACTCGTGAAAAAAAAAAGTTTTCTCTACGGCATAAACGAGCCACTACTTCAACTTTATTTTCATCATCATTACTACTCAAAAACTGTGTTCTGTCAGAAGCTAATTCCTGATTGACAATTATTTTCTTAGCTTTAGCAGTTGTGATATCAGCCTCATCAAACAGTATTTTTGCAAACTTTGATCATTCAACCCGATTACTAAAACATCCCTTATTGCTCTGCTCTTAAAATTTCCAAACTCACATTGCTCTGTCAAATGTTTAACGTCTAAGACGAAATCCACTGCTTTCTCGTATTACCCCTGCCTACGTGTCCAAAACTACGGATAACATCCGAATCTTTTTTAACATTACATTACTTCAGCTTATCTGTTATTTGCTTGTAGTTTAAATCTTGCAAGCTCTACCCTGGAAACAAAAGTATCAATTGAAAAAAAAAAACTTCCGCAAACAGCCAAAAAATTAAGTTTTATATTTGTCTTTAATGTAGTTATTGTGTTCGCGGAAAAGGGAGTTGTCCCCGGAATGAACGGTTCAGATGTGGGATTGATAGACATTTGTATCTGACCAGATCACTATTAGCTTATTCACCCTAGTTGTGACGCAAAACCGATGCGACGTAATCACCACGAAAAATTGTTGGTTGGCGTCCAAATTCACAACAGTAAACAATGGCAGCAGCCAAAATCTTCACAAACTAGGCAGTTGATATTCACAGCAGCAACAACAATGCACTCTTCCAGCGATCCACAACACACAACAGCAGCAGCATTTCTCAGCGATCCTCAGCCAATCGCAGCAACAGCACTTTCCCCAGTGATCCACAACAGCCACAGCTTTATCTTTTCTAATAATTGATTTTTGTTGGATGCAAATTCCATGCAAACAATATTGAGGGATTTGCACAAAAGTTCACGCGGCCTATGCCAGCCGAAAGGAACGGCCGCGCTTTGAACAAACACCGCGCTAGGCTAACTGTCAAAATTGTGTAAACAACCGTGTGAGCTTCAGCGAGCGTTGCGGCTGACTAGACAATAATATTTAAATAGAAGTTGAGAAATCACAGTTTTTATCGCTGTTCGGATCGGAACAAAACACAAAAAATGTTGCACCAGGATATTTTGCATCGATTGAAAAATAAGCATGCAAGTGTGAATACGGTCTATCATTGCCTTTACGCGTTTTATTTCCTCGGAATGGATCGTGCGTGCCTGGCGAAAACTTTTGGCAAATCCAAATCGATCATTTGCAGTTGGATCCGGCGGTACGAACGCGAGGGATTTTTTTCCCGAAAGCAGCGAAAGCAGGTTTATCGACGTTTCGGAACCGCACAACGGCAGTGGTTGTTGGACCTGTACTACAAGAAGCCAGTAATATTCATCGATGAAGCGCGCGACCGTTTTCAACGACATTTTAAAACAACAATCAGTGCCGCTTCTGTAATTCGTATTCTTAAAACAGCGGGACTAGCGTGGAAAAAGATTGAGAGACGTGCAATTCAAATACGGAAAGCAGACATTCTCAGGTAAGAATCATTCATAAATCAACTCCTGTGGCATTTCGTAATACAAAACTACATGAAGTTCGGTTTTTTGTTCCAGGTATGCCGATGAGCTAGACGCATTCAATTGGGAACTACATCAAATGGTCTTCATTGATGAGGTTTCTTTCGATTCCCGAGACATGTTGCGGAATCACGGGTACGGAGTGAAAGGAAAGAAAATCATCTATCGAGGTGAATTTAATCGGCGCCCCCGAGAATCGTATCTATGTTTTCTGGGATAAACGGGAATGCTAGAGTCGTACAGGACAGAAGGTACTTTCACTAGGCAGAAGTTTTTCGAGTGCATTCGGAAATTCGCATTACGGAGTGGAAAAGCAGAGACGTATCCGGGGCGCCACTCAATCTGGATAATGGACGGTGCCCGAATACACTGTGACAAAAACATCATCATGTATCTTCGGTCGTTGGGCATTCTACCAATCTTTCTACCTGCTTACTGTCCAATGTTCAACCCCATAGAGCTTGCTGACGTTTATTCACCTCTCTCTTTCAAGCATGCAGGCGGGAAAGGATTTGTTTTCATCGGGAAAGGTTTCCCGATGAAAACAAATCCTATCCCGCCTGCATGCTTGAAAGAGAGAGGTGAATAAACGTCAGCAAGCTCTATTGAAGTCATTTTTGGAATCTGTAAGAAATATTTGAAGCGTCATTACGTTGAGATCAGCAAAATCCCGTTGGCGTATATAATCACAGAGACTTTTGTTAAATTCGGAAACTATTCGTGCACGGCACTATTTCACAAGTGTGGCTTGTAGCTGGAAGTAACTTTGATCCGAATATTGGTCTCGACCAGCCTTTCAAAGACTTCGGATTTGAAGAGTAACTGCTTAAATAAAATAAAATGATTAAAACTTTTATTTCTGTTCGTTCAAATTTTATTCGAATCAAGCGTAATCAACACCCATCATATCTCCCACCTCATCCCTCAATCGGCAACTCAATGATAATTCATGTGGTTGTATGGAAGTTTGCATCCTCTTCAGCATATCACTGCACATGTCCAATCTCTCCTTCAAGCCTTGAGCCGCCACTTTCACGTCAAAAGCAAGGTTTGTGAGTTGTTCTGCTTTGTCGCAAAGGGCTTGAATATCGGGGGCCAGATTTTGTACGATATTTTGTGCCACAACTAGACCTTCACGTAGATACTCTGCTCGGCTTCCCTCGGAGACAGGTAGAGACCAAAACATGGCTTTCAACTCTGGAGGCGGAAGCTGCGTCATCAAACTTTTTTGTAGGTGCGCCGGAGACGAGTGAATCCAATTGGCCCACTGTATCCAACCGGAATCGTGGCTTCTCAAATGAGAATTCTTGTGCTTTAAATCCTGAACCAGCTCATCCAAGATTACATTGCTGGGTGCTCCTGCTCTGTCTGTATCACTGGGTTTCAACAGGCATTTGTTCACTTCCTCCCATATGACCACGGAGCTGATAGACTGTGAATATGCGAAGGCAAACACGTTCATGACTTTTTCTCTCCAGTTCAACATTAGCTTTCCTTCTTCCAGCTGGTCTATTTTGATCAGAGTCTTTCTTTTTGAATCTCTCAGGTAGACAAACTTATGTATGTCACGAATGTCCGGTTCCTCTTTCAATGACCAAGCCACTTTGATTCCATCAGCTTCCTGTACATCAACTTCTCGGCACAGATGGGGTTTAACAAAGTTCCAAATGCATCGCTGCACTTCTGACAGGTTGTTTCCGAAAACTTTTTCAGGTACGTTAGATTTTTCGTTGATACATGTGCCATTCTTTTGCCTCGTATACTTTTTGACGAAGTAGTTTGCTGAAAAGTAATACTTTTTCTTCTCCGGCAATTCAACTACGCCACCACTATCTGGCGTCGAATCAACGGATGAATCTCCCTGGTCTCTGAACGGCGTCGTGCTGTTGTCATTAGTTGATGGCCACTTCTGCGATTCATCTTCAGCGAATAGGTCCTCGTTCAAATCGGCATTGTGTTGTGGATCTTTGGTGGATCCTCAATCAGGTATTCTTCCTCCAGCGCCTCTTCAAGCTCCTCCTCCACATCGCTCACTTTCCGCTCAACAATAAGCTGATTCATATCTGAAATCGTGGAATTTCCATGATAAATTAAGTGTATCAATTAATATCCATCTTTACCGATTTTCGCACCTTCTGCACTGCACGGACTAAATGAAACAAACTCGTAAAATATCACGTAAGCAACTTTAACCAGAGAATTATTTATTTCGTTCTTCTTGCTGTAAACCAGTGTTTCCCAAACTTATAGGAGGTTTCGCCCCCTTGGAGCTTGCGAAAAACATTTTCGCCCCACCAAGTGAGATTTATTTTTCCATGATAAAAGGCTGAAAATTTGCTAAGCGGAAGCCTTTGAAAGCCCACTTTTTTACGCTTCTGTGGCAAATTGGTAATTAATGTATCTCAATTAGTATCGCTCTCATTTTCATTGAGTTCTTTTCCAAATGCATTGATTGTCAGCATTTGAGAAAAAAAACTATTATTGCATGTAAAAACGAACGCTCGTTAACCTCAACCAGATGTTTTACCAGTGTTCCAAAAGAAGGTTTCAATAACACCCGGGATGTTTGATCTCAATTACGCAAAGCAGACTGGTGGGAAATTGAAAAACAAAAAAAAAACAATTGAGGGGGTTAAAAGCAAAGGGGTGTAAATGTCAAAAATACACTTTCGTGTAAATGGGGTTTAAAGTTTTTGACCAATTTTTCATCATTTTTATGGAGTTTCAAAATCAACCCAGTTTTCTCTGATTTATTGTAATTTTTCCAAACATCGTAGAAAAAATCTCAAAAAAGTTCCTGAAAGCTTGAAATCTGATGAGTTTTATGATATGCTCAGCTCAAAATCAATAAAATGGTCACCTACACCCCTTTGATTTTGGGCTCCTCAATTACAAGAATATCTTTTATGCAAAAAGTACAACTCAAGAACGTATTGGTGTATTTTTGAATCCAGTCAGCATAACTCAGTAATTTAAAATGAAATGAATTGACAAGCTTCCTATTAATTGGATAACTTTTTAATGTCAAATAAGCAGACATGCATTACATGGCTTTGAAGGAATTCAACACTGAATTTGAGAAAAAAAATAAAAATAGCTTCTAGCAATAAGTTACGTTAGGAATTCCTTCGGGTAGCTTCTCTGAAATATTTCTAAACAATGTGTGACGACTTTCATCCGAAAAGTGTTCTAAGATTAATCTTAAACTTCAAACTGCATATTAATTTTAAAAAAAACTTTTTTATCAAGTAAAAATAAACCCTGTTCCTTTCATAACTTTTACAGAAATGAATCAGGATTTTTTGCCATTGGAGTTTCTTATTGATAAGATCTCCAGAATTACTAGAAATTCATTCGGAAATTCGTGTAGCAATCGTCTATTTTTCTTAGAATTTTGCCAAAAAGTCCACAATAACATCGAAAATTCCGTTCATTCAATCGATTTCAAAACAGACATTTTTCAAGAATCCTAGAAACAAAAAATCTTGAAATGTTAGGGAGTTTTAATGATTCAGTTGACATTCAATACAACACATTTCAAAACTTTAGATATTCCTCTATTTTTAAAAAAATCGCCCCCTTTTTAGTATTTTCGCCCCCCAAGTTTGATTTTTGAAATTTTCGCCCCCTTCGTCCTGATTTTCGCCCCCTAGGGGGCGATTTCGCCCACTTTGGGAATCACCGCTGTAAACGAACCAACAACCGATTGACGTTTGTTTGTTATGGTGGATCAACACATAAGGAAGTGGTGCCAGTATTAGCTAAAAAATCGAAGCCCACCGTTTAATTTCCAATTATTAGTGGTAAACAATCTAGCAACCTTGCTGCGGTGTATTTTTTATGAGTTGGGATTCGCAGCGCGGCGTGCAGGTTTCAAAGAAACTGACAATAATGCAACCAAAAACCCAAATTAATCCACCTAGAGGTGATAGTGCCTTTCTCGTCGTATATATTCACACGATCTTTCCATCGACGCGACGTAAGTCAAAGTGTTCCTGAATCCTGATATTTTTGAAGAAAATCAAGCATTTTATCAAAGCCATCATTGAATTGACTTAAAACTTATTGATGGCACATACCCCAACGTTGTGTTCAGCGTATAAAGCAGAGCTGAATAATATCAGATTTCTCAGTTGACTGCTTGAGTACCTTCACTAACATTGGGAGCTGATCAATATCAAGACGATACTAACAAGCTAAGATATATTTTTTTCACAATCACAGATCACTTTGCGGTATTCGATAAAGTTTTTTCTGCACATTCTAGGTTATATTTTATTGACCGTTAAAAACAAGAACGTAGTGAGTATGGTCCACTGCACGAATTTCTGCTGGCCTGCTTACTCTCACACGAAATTTGACGTTTGAGCGGTGCCGACTTTCGTAGTTACGGCGAAGCATCAAACGCTGGTTGTGTAACCCTACCGGTAGTCTCTAATGTGGTATGAGCCTATTTTCTAGTTAACCGTTCCTCAGGTTATTAAAAAAGCCGTGATTTGATGTGTCGCAAGGTTCATTTGATTACTTTCTAGAACAGGTTCCGGAACACCACCGGGTCTCCCAAACATAGTCTGAGGCAATATCATTGCTAACGTACATTGCAAGGGTATGCAAGAGTACAGATAACTTTTACATTTGACCACTTCCAGTAGGACACCCAGAACTAGTTTCGGGACACTACCGGTTGTCTGAAATATGGTCCAAGGGCTGAAAGTCTCTTTAATAAAGACAAATCAATCAATCAAATTAAAATATGGTCTGAGGCTATGTTCCTACGAATCGATCATCGTGTTATCAAAAAAGGGTCTCCAGTTGGCCTAGAGGTTAAGGCTATGATTCGCAAATCCGGAAACGGCGGGTTTCATTCCCATTCCGGTCGGGAACATTTTCTCGACTTCCTGGGCATAGTGTATCATTGTACTTGCCTCACAATATACAAAATCATGCAATGGCAGGCAAAGAAAACCTTTAAATTAATAACTGTGGAAGTGCTACAAGAACACTAAGTAGAAGAGAGGCAGGCCAAGCTCCAATACGAACGTCGAGCCATAAAGAAGAAGAAGTTATCAAAAAAGCTGCAATTTGGTGTATTGTCAAACCCCGCGTATTCATCACTCTTTAATACGACACTTTTTAATGCTCATTCGAAATTTGTTGAATAAAAAAATGATCAAATGTCACAGTGTAATACACTGTAAATACGAATGATACGATATTGTGATGTTACTCACACCCGCAGCGGCTCCTTGTGCAGCTGCTACTTCCGAAAGTTCTAATTTGGTGCTTTCCGACACCGGATCCGTTTGGTGATCAACCGCAGTGAACCTCGGAAGCCAACAATCGGACAAATGAACAAACTACAAAAACAAAAAGTCGCAAATTGATGTAACCCAGGCAACCAGTATTCGTATAAGATGTTGCATAAGATGATAAAGTGGAGGCCATGTGCGTGCATGCCTCCATTTAGGCGCATGTAAAGTGTACGCATATAGCCTGCATTTTATCATCTAATACAACCTTTTTTACGATCGCTGGTTGACTGGGAATGCATGTATGGGTTTGGTTCATTTGTGCATTTTGCCAGTTCCGGCGAGGCACTCGAATCTGGTTCCGGAACACTACTGGCCTGAGGATATTTTCTTGCTGACCGTTCTTCGCGTTATCGAAGAAGCCATTATTTAATGTGCTGCGTGTATGCGTTTGGTTCTTTTCTACATTTGACCACTTCCGTCGGGCACCTGGAACCGTTTTCGGCACACTATTGGTTTCCCAAAGTATGGTCTATGATTTTTTTTCTTGTTAACCGTTCATCAGCTTACCTAAAAAGTCATATAATGTGTCGAATTTATGGGTTTGGTTCTCCTTTACATTTGACCACTTCCGATGGGGCAACCGTAATCGATTGCGGAACACTACCGGTTGTCCCCAATATGGCTGGAAACTTTGTCAAATCGAGATGCCTAAAAATCCGCGATTTGATGTGTCGCTTGTATGGGTTTGGTCCCCTTTTATATTTGACCATTTCCGGATCACAACCGATTCAGATATGTTCTGAAAATATTTTCCTGATTACTGTTCATCAGGATTTCAAAAAAGGCACTATTTGATATGTCGCTTGCATGGGTTTAATTAACTTTTATACTATGCCACCTCCGGTGGAACGTCTGGAACCGGTTCTGATATGGTATGAGAATGCTTTCCTGCTTACTGTTCAGCAGGTTATCAAAAAAGCTGCGGTTTGATATGTCGCATGCATGGTTTCAGTTCAATTTTATATTTAGCCACTTCCTACGGGACACCCGGAACCGGTTCCGAGACACAACCGGTTCAGATATGGTCTGAGAATATTATCCTGCTTACTGTTCATCAGGATATCAAAAAAGCCACTATATGATATGTCGCATGCATGGGTTTGGTTAACTTTTATACTTGGCCACTTCCGGCGGGGCATTTGCAACCGGTTCCGGAACACTACCGGTTCCGATATGGTCTGAGAATGTTTTCATGCTTACTGTTCATCACGTGAGCGAAAAAGCAGCGGTTTGATGTGTCGCATGCATGGGTTTAGTTCACTTTTATGTTTGGTCACTTCCGGCGGGACACCCGGAACCGGTTCCGGGACACTACCGGTTCAGATATGGTCTGAGACTATTTTTCTGCATACCATTCATCAAGTTGTCGAAAATGCCGTAGTTTGATGTGCCGCATGGATGGGTTTGTAGCGTTTTCATATCTGGCCTCTTCCTGGGGTACCGGTCCGGAACACCTAAATGGCCATAACTCCGGAACGGCTGGACCGATCTGAACCATTTTCAATAGGAAACAATGGGACCAGATTCCGCGTCGAATGAACCGTCGGTCATTGAAATCGGTTGAGGTTTACTGCCAAAAAGTGATGTGAGTTTTTTTGTACACACACATACACATACACACACATACACACACACACACATACACACACAGACATCACCTCAATTCGTCGAGCTGAGTCGATTGGTATATAAGACTTGACCCCTCCGGAGGCTCTATCAAATTTTCGTTTTTGGAGTGAACATATAGCCTTTCGGTACACCTTGGTGTACGAGAAAGGCAAAAACTAAATGTTCTTATATATGCTGATGACATGAAGCTGTTCCTAGAAATTAGAAATAAACATGACGATGTACTTAACCTTCCAGGACGCGCGCTATCAAGCAACCGAAACTGCACCGCGCTCGCGCTGTATACGAAAAGCGAGGTTTTTTGGTAGTGTTGTACTTTTTACAACAGCGCGCGCGCTGAAGGGTTAAGAATGAAATTCAAATTTTCCATGTATGGTGCTCTAAAAGTTTATTGGAATTAAATGTAAAAAAGTGCAATCATATAACGTACAGTAGAAAACGATATCCATCGGATGTCTCAATAAAGCTAGGCAATCAAATTGTTGAAAAATGTGAAAAATAAGAGATTTGGGTATAATTTTAGACACAAAATTAACGTTTGTAGAACATTATAATACAATTATCCATAGAGCATATAATATGTTATCGTTTATAAAACGTTTTGGTTATAACTTTCAGGATCCATACACTATAAAAACATTATACATTGCGTATGTGAGATCAATATTAGAGTATTGCAGCGTTGTTTGGTCTCCTTACATAAAAAAAACCCAAATTAATCCACCTACAGGTGATAGTGCCTTTCTCGTCGTATATGTTCTCACGATCTTTCCGTCGACGTAAGTCAAAGTGTTCCTGAATCCTGATATTTTTTTAAGAAAAGCAAGCATTTTATCAAAGCCATCATTGAATTGACTTAAAACTTATTGATGGCACATACTCCGACGTTGTGTTCAGCGTAAAAGCAGAGCTGAATAATATCAGATTTCTCAGTTGACTGCTTGAGTACCTTCACTAACATTGGGAGCTGATCAATATCAAGACGATACTAACAAGCTAAGATACACTACCCGTCATAAGTACGGACTCACAAAAAGTATTGCAATAATATTGCATCACCCTGACTCACCTCGATATCTCTAAAACCAGAACACCTACAAAAATGCCGCCTTCAGAAAAGTTGTTGCTTTTGGTCTTCTGAATAACTTTCCTGAAGACAGCATCTTTGTAAGTCCTCAGGTTTTGGAGATATCGAGGTGAGTCAGGGTGATGCAATATTGTTGCAAAATTTTTTGTGAGTCTGTACTTATGACGGGTAGTGTATAACCGCAGACAGACGTTCTAGCTCGAACAAATTTATTCAAATTTTCTATGTAAATTTTCACTAGCGACACCTAGACAACCGATTGCCACAGTGCAGTCGCGTGCAGTTGACAGTTTGAGAAACCACGTGCTTCCAGCCGCTTACTTACCACCCAATTCACCACCCACCGAAAAATAAAATCAAAACAAACACTGCCAAAATCATTCCTACATGTGCGTCACATTCACAAAGATTTCCCAATGCGAGTGAAGTTCATCCAAATGCAGTTTTATTCAAGGAAATCTATGTAAAATAAAAGTAATAATATGTAAAATATTTTACAAGAGTCCTGCGCTAATTTGTGCGAAAGATTTTAGACATTAAATTAAAGTCATTTACTCTGCACAAATTATGTGGAAACATTATTAGCGTGCAACACGTGCGGTCTTTTCCCGCCATCCGGCTGGAAGACGACCGTGGTGACAGTTGTTGGTGCAACGCACATGTGAGGCAGCGATTGAATATGAATGTCGCTAACGCCATCTGTTCGCTGATTGCCACTTGGCAATTTATGGCGGCCATGTTTTTTACACAAGCTGCTGAGTCAAACTTGAACGTCTGTCTGCGCATCTGTCATTCACGATGACAGTCGACATTGCTGAAATTTTCAGTAATTTTTATTGCTGATCGGATTGCTGAAATTTCAGCTCGGCAAAATTCAGCAAAATTTTGCTGATTTTCAGCGAAAAAAATTTGGTGTGAGAGCAAAGGTTGGTATTGATATGGTATTTATTAGGTATTCCCTTCTGCTCGGGATTGCACCTCTATAACGGCTCGCGATGATTTGATAGCTCGACACCGAACCCCCGTGTGTTCATAGGAAACGGTTCGCGTCTGCGCTGATTTGACAGAAGCGATCGCTCGCTTCGCTGGTCGACCGTTAAATTTGGGGGGGGGGGGGCACTTTTGAATATAGATAGTAGAGTAAGCATAGATCCGCGGACATCGCTGAGTGTAATGTTTCAAGCGTGTGAATAGTATTTGTTTACTCTACTATCTATAGTGGTTTCGCAGCGCGGTGTCACGAACACTAATGCAAATCTACTGGTTGAAAATATGGCCATTTGATTTTGCTAGGAACAGCTGATCTTTGTTTACTATTTTCAACCAGTAACTCAGGTGGTGTTCGTGTAATGCAGCGTGTACGTACACGCAACACCACTAAAAGCAGAAACCACTATACTTTTGAATCACCACTGTCACGTCGGTTCGTCGGTGGAGATAGGCCCAACGAGGGGACTATGCCAACGAAGCATCCCGATACCCTAGTCACCTCAACAACAAAACATTGCCAATTTTTGCTGGACACGCATCTTACAATACAGTGTAATTAAAAATACAATGCCCAGCTGTTTAATTAACCTGTGTATGCTGGCTGTTCTTTGACTTTTACTGCAAGCTGAATACAACCTAGTCGAAATTTCGGTTGGGGGACGTTCAAAAATTACGTCCAACATTTGGGGAAGGGGGGGTCTAGAAAAGTGTGACAGTACGTGTATTAGGTATAGGAAAATAGCGTGACAGGGGGGGGAGAGGGTGAATCCCGAAAAATGATGGACGTAATATTTGAATCGTCCCTTGGGTGAAAAAAAAACTTTAAAATTTATTTATTTAATAAGGTATTTTAGGAACTCACTTTTGGGTAGTTTCGTCTTTCCGTGTACACACTTTTCTGTGTTGCAAATTTTGTGAGTGTTTGTTGTTGTTTAAAAAAAAATACAAACAAGTGGTCCGTCCCGGTTTTTTGTTCGCGAGTCAAAAATAAGTTAAAACGGTAAAAACAGGTGAAAACCGTACCCACAAAACAGCACCGAAATGTCCGACGAGAAGATTCGACCCACCAAATGCCCATTAGGTAAGTGCCAGCAGAATGTTACGGAAAAATAGTGCTTATTGTGGTCTCGTCGTTTCTCAGCTGCAACCAAACATCGGAGCTCTTCCAGAGGAGAGCTTCAGCCAGCCCAAAACAATTGCGTAGCTGCGGCCGAAATGACTTTCCTACACGGCGGATTACAACATTCCGGAAGATGTGGAAGCAGCTTTGGACCAGGCGGAACGTTCCACAACTGGAAGTTTATTGTGCTGGACAGAAAAGGCGCTGGCATCCGTGGTGGCGTTAGGTGTTACGTCGTCGTCCCGGAGCGACGAAGCACTCATTGTTCGGGAAGGCAAATGGAGACACCAAGAGCGGAGGTTCTAAAAGATTGCGGATAGGGCCGAATAAGAAGCGATGTGAGTATGGCGCCATCTATAAATTACGTATCACTCTAAGGAAAGGGAAGGAGTACGGCCGAGAGTTATGGGCCATACAAAAATTTAGGGATTTTCATACAAAAAGTGTTGCGGAGGAGGGAGGGGGAGGGGTCGAAATTGTACGATTTTAGCGTTACGTAATAAATGGACGCTGCCGATGTAAATAATTGTGAAGGAGCCATTTTACGAAGTGACAACAATGTTGATGATGATATTGGTTTTTACGGGTTATTGGACACTACCTCCTGTCAAAATTCATTCATAAAATCGGCTCATAAAATGGACTATATTTGTAGCCGGAGGGGGCTAACGTAAACAAACTCCTATTAGGATACTGCAAGATGACGTCACGAAGCTGGGAGCTGACAGTTCAGCGAGCTCTTTTCCTGGGCTTAGTCTCTGGCGGAGATCCAGAGAAACCGTTTTTCGATAGAATCTCAGTAAAACGGGATTTAGACGATTGATGTTGTACTAGTAAAGTAGAATATAATCAATATTCACATATCACAATAGTCCCGTTCAACGGCGTAGGTTGAACTTGCTCGAAGTTGCTGCATCCTACTCTTACCCATTTGTCAACAAACGGGAAAGAGCGGGATGGAGCAAGTTCGAGCAAGTGCAACCTACGTCGTTGAACAGGACTAATGATTTCGGGACGTAAAACGTGAATTTATTTATTCGTCGCTCAATTCAAATCCTAACATATTGTAAACAGCTCGCTGAACTGCACAATTAGGGAAAATCGTTAAACTCAACGGATTTGTTAAGAAGTTTTCTGGGAACTCTAATATCTTGAAATTTTAAAATCTCTTGAATAATTTATTTGTATCACCCTTCACACAATGCACACCTTGTGCACAATGATGATCGCTTTGATGGGTATTACTTCAGATAAAGCTTTTCTTTTTGAGAAATTCTAATTTAGATGTTATGAACCATACAAAAAAAAATGGTTTTACTTCTGCTGACAACTGTGAAAGTGTCCCATGCAGGTATGTAATCCATTATAATCTTAATTTGACTTATTTCGAAATTCATTAAAACAACATATTTTTTGGACATTGGTAACAGCCATCTTTCCGTAATATATCTTGTAACATTGACTTTGAAGGCATTTAAAAAAGCTTTTTTTCATCCAACATATGCTTTTCAAATTTCACTGTGATTTCAGATTACGCATCAAACCACAAGCTATAAGTGAATGCGTCAAATAAAAACTTTTTGATTGTAGAATCGATCAACATAATAATATTTCGCAATCTTCTTCTTTATGTATCTACGTTCCCACTGGAACTTGGCCTGCTTCTCTTCAACTTCATTGCATTAATTAGTATATTGTGAGGCAATCACAATGACTCACTATGCAAAGTCAAGAAAAGTTCCCGACCTGAACGGGAATCGAATTCATCGTCTCAATAGATTGCTAGAAAAAAATCAGTTCAAATCAAAAAAGACAATAAAAAAAAGATTAAAATTGGTTCAAATTTTGGCTACGATGGTTTAAATAAACTCCAGACATTTTTATGGTATTTAATAAATTGCCAAAGAAACAGCTTTAATATTTTTTGAGAAAAGTTGTAAATAAGAATTTTTGGCATAGAGACCTGTCAAATATCAGATGAATTTTCTGCCTAAGTATTTAGAAAAGTTTTATTTAAAAAATGTTCCACAAATTATGTTTTTAAGATTTACACAGGGACTTAAATTGAAATTCATATAATTTTAAAACTTTTCTAATTTCAGAACATGATTCACAATACATACGCTATTTTGATATTAAAATAAGCACTTGTAGATCTGGGTGAAGGCCTTTTTTGCCATTTTAAATTTAGGAAATGTAATGAATGGGGATTAAAAATGGAGCTTCACGTTATACCGCCTTAACAGTGATTTTAAAAATTTGTTGTTCGGTATTTATAATTTAATTATTTCCAATATACACATTTTGAAATTTTAAATATTAATCAATTTTCTTACGCAAAACGATGTGTAGTATGTACCTTCAAATACTGTTTTTCTAACTTATCAGTATTTATTGGGAAACGTCTATAAATTACGTCACGAAAAATAAAATATTCAACTAGGGTAAAAATACTAGACTTCGGCTCTGCCTAGAAATTCTGCTCTAATCTTCACTGCTTCATACATAAAAGATGGAATTTGTAATGAGGGGGCGAAGTCTAGTGCTTTTACCCTACTAATTCGAGTTTTGTTTGATTATGGTAAGTTGATGTATCTGTTAGGTAGGTATATTGAAAAAAAAAACTGTCGTTACAGTTTTTTTAAAAGACAACGGGATTTGCAATTACAAGTATAAAAAGGCCGCATTTATATAAAAAGAACAAGTCCTGTTTATTTATTAGTTTAATTCTTTAAGTTTTCAATGTAATGAAAAAAATATTCTCTCTTATAAACAGAAGCCTGTAGGCTGCGTTTCATCTCTGGAAATCGAGTACATTTCTGTAGTGGCATTATTACAGCATGGAGAAAAAGTGTCGTTAGAAGATCTGTTCAGAAGTACTGGTCGACGTTACTGTTACGTCACAGCAGACAGATCATCAGGAACAAAGCAGAACAGCTTTAGATTCATCAATGAGAGAGAGCTCGCATTTATTTGCTAAGCGAAGACTGCGTTGTGATAGCATTATTACAACTTGGAGAACCATCAAAGTGTCATTAGCAGATCTGTTCAGAAGTGCTGGTCGACGTTACTGTAACGTTACAGCAGACAGATCATCAGGAATATGACAGACCATTGGATTGCAACTGGAGTCAACAATCGTTCAAGTCGGCGAGAGCTCACGTATGGTCACTGAAGTCAAAAGGTGCTATGAGTCAATCTTTGATCGGTGAGTCTGACATTATGTTGTTTGGCCCACACTTACATGAAAAACAAAAAAATGAAAAATACCAAGTCTTACTTTCTGAATCGGTTGTCTTGGACTCCCAAGAAGCTACGGTCAAAATTTAAGCAAAATCGATTAAGCCTAAGGAGGCGCTCACAGTGTTTGAAGTTTGTATGGGAAAACGTGGCCAAATGTATGCATAAATCTTAAGTTTTCGAATTTTACCGCAAGGTGGCGCTGTAAGCGCTTAATGATAACACCTTTTGGTATTATTGTAGATGACTATATACCGAACAACTTTGTGGAAGACCGCAAAGTAATCCGATGCCTGTGAGAAAGGTATACCCGAAGCAAAGTGAAGCGAAATATTGAGATTTCATTATTTATATTATTCCTTTACATGTACTGAAAAAAACAACCCTTATGTCTCGCCTCACTGTACCTAGGGTATAACTTTTTACCAGGCTACATAGAGAAGTGCCCGCATGGCGCATATCATCTGGGAGGCTCTTTTATCAGACCAAGAAGAACCTTCCCCGAACACAACAGCACCCACATACAAATTCTCACGCCAATCGGTCCAGTATTTTCCGAATCGATTAGTGCCAGACAGGCAGACGGACAGACAAAAATTCAATTACATATATATAGACACTACTATTATACGTTAGTTATCAAATACGTGTATAAAATTTTCATATTAATAATGACAGTTGTTATTTGTTTTTTTTTTATGGAAACCCCTTCAGGACGCGCGCTGTTGCATCAAAAAACGTCGCTCGCCTTATTCAGCGCGAGCGTGGTGCAGTTTCAGGTTATATCTGGCGTGCGTCCTGAGAGGTTAATAACAAATTGAGCTATCGATTAACTCACAATTTAATATTAATAGCTGTTATTTCTTAGTTATTGCATACCTGCTGGATAACAAATTGAGTTATTAAAAATAAATATTATAATAACAATAGTTGTTATTTCTTTGTTATTGAATACTTGATTGATAACAAAATATACAACTTATTACTAATAATTGTTATTATGTTGGTATTCAACACCATTTGGATAACAAATACAGCACTTTACAGTGTGTTTGAAAGTTTAGGTATGCATTTATTATTAAAATAACAAAACTTGTTTTTTTCTAGGTGTGCTTAATACAAAATTATGGTATTCATTTTTGTTATTTTGCCTCTTATTATTACCTAATGAAGGGCATATCGAGGTATGATGGTATTGAAGATCAAATACCTCGATTTGTTATTCAGTTGTTATTTTTTTCTGCTCGGGATGGCGGGCAAAAAAAAACCCTTCAATTATTAACAGTGGAAGTGCTCTAAAGAACACTAAGTAGAAGTGAGGCAGGCCAAGTTCCAATGCGAACGTCGAGCTATAAAGAAGAAAAAGAAGTTATCAAAAAAGCTGCTATTTGATGTACTGTCAAACCCTGCGTATTCATCACTCTTTAATAAGACACTTTTTAACTTGTACCCCGCTCATTCGAAATTTGTTGAATTGAAAAATGATCAAATGTCACAGTGTAATACACTGTAAATACGAATGATACGATATTGTGATGTTACTTACACCCGCAGTGGCTCCTCGTGCAGCTGCTACTTCCGAAAGTTCTTGTTTGGTGCATTCCGACACCTGATCCGTTTGGTGATGAACCGCAGTGAACCTCGAAAGCCAACAATCGTAAAATGTACAATCTATCAATTCGTACCACCGCAATATCTGTAAGATTTGTGTTCAAAAACATATCATACAATCTAAACAAAACTAAAATAGAGTCAAATAGGTAATTTGACAGCAATCATTTTCGAATTAGCGTGGTTTTATGGTACGACACGCATGGATTTAATTCAATTTCACATTTACAACTTTCGGTTCACATTTTACCACTTACCGATTGTCCCTGATGTGGTCTTAGACTAGTTTCATGCAAATTATTAATTAGTTCTCCTAAAAATTCGCAAATTGATGTAATGCATGTATGGGTTTGGTTCATTCGTGCATTTCGCCAGTTCCGGCGAGGCACTCGAATCTGGTTCCGGAACACTACTGACCTGAGACAATTTTCTTGCTGACCGTTCTTCGCGTTATCGAAGAAGCCGTTATTTAGTGTGCTGCGTGTATGCGTTTGGTTTTTTTTCTACATTTGACCACTTCCGTCGCGGCACCTGGAACCGGTTTCGGCACACTATTGGTTTTCCAAAGTATGATCTATGATTTTTTTTGTTAACCGTTCATCAGCTTACCTAAAAAGTCATTAAATGTGTCGAATTTATGGGTTTGGTTCTCCTTTACATTTGACCACTTCCGATGGGGCAACCGTAATCGGTTGCGGAACACTACCTGTTGTCCCCAATATGGCCGGAAACTTTTTTTTTTGTCAAATCAAGATGCCTTAAAATCCGCGATTTGATGTGTCGCTTGCATGGGTTTGGTTCCCTTTTATATTTGGCCATTTCCGGCGGGACTCCCGGAACCGGTTCTGGATCACAACCGATTCAGATATGTTCTGAAAATATTTTCCTGCTTACTGTTCATCAGGATATCAAAAAAGCCACGATTTGATATGTCCCTTGCATGGGTTTAATTAACTTTTATACTTTGCCACCTCCAGCGGAACATCTGGAATCGGTTCCGATATGGTCTGAGAATGCTTTCCTGCTTACTGTTCATCAGGTTATCGAAAAAGCTGTGGTTTGATATGTCACATGTATGGTTTTATTTCAATTTTATATTTGGCCACTTCCGACGGGACACCCGGAACCGGTTCCGGGACACAACCGGTTCAGATGTAGTCTGGGAATATTATCCTGCTTAGTGTTCATCAGGATATCAAAAAAGCCACTATTTGATATGTCGCATGCATGGGTTTGGTTAACTTTAATACTTGGCCACTTCCGGCGGGACATTTGCAACCAGTTCCGGAACACTACCGGTTCCGATATGGTCTGAGAATGTTTTCCTGCTTACTGTTCAACACGTTATCGAAAAAGCCGCGGTTTGATATGTCGCATGCATGGGTTTAGTTCACTTTTATGTTTGGTCACTTCCGGCGGGAAACCCGGAACCGGTTTCGGGACACTACCGGTTCAGATATGGTCTGAGACTATTTTTCTGCTTACCATTCATCAAGTTATCGAAAATGCCGTAGTTTGATGTGCCGCATGGATGGGTTTGTAGCGTTTTCATATCTGGCCCCTTCCTGGGGTACCGGTCCGGAACACCTAAATGGCCATAACTCCGGAACGGCTGGACCGATCTGAACCATTTTCAATAGGAAACAATGGCACCAGATTTCGCGTCGAATGAACCGTCGGTCAATAAAATCGGTTGAGGTTTACTGCCAAAAAGTGATGTGAGTTTTTTTGTACACACACATACACACACACACACATACACACACACACACATACACACACACAGACATCACCTCAATTCGTCGAGCTGAGTCGATTGGTATATAAGACTTGACCCCTCCGGAGGCTCTATCAAATTTTCGTTTTTGGAGTGAACATATAGCCTTTCGGTACACCTTGGTGTACGAGAAAGGCAAAACATGAAGAACGCATAGAGTCAATTCAGAAGCAGTTTCTATTGTGCGCACTGTAGTGTCCACACTACTACAAATAATAATATCTTGAGTGAATACATCTTAGAGTGCATGCTGTCACTCATGCGTAGGTAAACAATATACAAATAAATATGCTCAGTTCTATTCAGACCAACGCCGCGTGTACACGTCTCTCTTGTGATGCATCCGAAGACCACTTTCCGACACTACACGCACTACGTAAGTTAGGATGGACAGTATTTCCTCTGCCTTCATACGAAGCACGTTGTTTGCTGATCAACATTCAGACATTGAAAGAACGACGTGACTACGCTATGGTTTCGTTTGTTACTGATATTGTCTCACAGCGTACTGATTCACCTGAATGATTGTCCAAATTGAATTTTTATGCTCCCAGCCGGCATCTACGTGAGAGAAATTTGTTTACAGCGGAACGTCATCATGCTGATTATGCGAAATATGGACCGTTAAATCAAATGATGTACACTTATAATCGGCTTTGTGAAATGATTGACCTAAATATGACTAGAACGCAGTTGAAGAAACATTTTCAAAACATTCGAAATCGTAGAAGCTTAATAAAATAGCAGAAAGATGTGGCTAAAAAAATAAAATAATATAATTGAACTAATAACAATTATAAATATAAAATATGTATAAAAAGATATTAAGCATGATTTGAATTGAAATTGGTCTACGTTTGATTCACGACAATAAATAAATTTTGGTATAAAATTTAAATAAAAATAGAATAAAAAACCCTAATTAATCCACCTAGCGGTGATGGTGCCTTTCTCGTGCTTTAAAATATCCTTTCAACAAAAATCGAGCGACATGTAGATGACATTGACATAAATACAAAATGAAAACTGCTTGCTAAATCTACTCAATATGGATACATTTTATATTAGCATAACATCCAATATTCAGAAAATATAAGACAACGATCCAAAACTCAAACCAAACAAGTGTCATGAAGCCGCAAAATTTTGAAACGTCATTTTAGATTTTACGGTCATCATTTTATGACTCCGGATATCTACCCCAACTAAACTAACCGCCATCTTGAACATTGAGACACCATCTTGGATGTTCTGGTATTCATTTTTGGACTCTGCACCTAAAATTACATAAAATAGTCGCCGTATTGAATTTTGGCATGTCGTTTATGATTTTCTGGTTACCAGTTTTGGACGAAGACCGGCATTCTTCCCCATTCAAACTATAGTCATATTGCAGACCTTGTGAAACAGCGCACAGCTTGGGTTTTCTGATTACAAATTTTGAATTCTGGACATATTTTCATACAAAATATGCCCATAATGCAAGAATTAAAAATCCTATAAAATAGGCACTAACTTGACTACTGGGCCATTATTTTGGACTTTGGACCGCTATTTTGGATACTCTGGTGGACTCCAAACAAATTTCCCATACCAAATACACTTATTTTACATAGTTTAAGAGCTCAAAATTCCTTAAAACAGCCACCATCTTCTGTTTTACGCGATCAAATTCTTATTTTTCCATTCAACGTTGACCAATCCTGCTATAATTTTACACCTTAGGAATCTGAAATGGTACGATTTGATGAGATCGCTTTAGTTTTGTCTATATTTTGTTCTCATATATGAGAACTTAGACCTATTCGTCACTGTTGTTCATACCTAATGTTTATCAGGCCATTAAACGAAGTCACGATTTAATTTTTCACATGAACGTTGGTTCTGCTACACAACAGCTAGTCTCTAATGTGATCTAAGGCTATTTTCTTGCTAACCGTTCATTAGATTATCAAAAAATATGCGATCTGATGTGTCGTATGTATGGGTTTGGTTCATTTTTATATTTGGTAATTTCCGGTGGGATAGCCGGATCTGATTCCATGAGTCATGGACCATGACACTACCGGTTGTCCCAATTATGGTCTGAGAATATTTTATTGCTATTTATTCACCTTCACCTAATCACCGCGATTTGGTATATCGCATGAATGGGTTTGCTTCACTTTTACTTCTTACCACTTTCGAAGCCACAGCTGAACCCGCAACACTACCGGGAATCTAATGTGGTCTGACCCTATTTTTCCATCAGGTTGTCGATAAGTCGTGATCAGTCTTCGTTTTACTGCTCGTGTTGTGTGTAGGTAAGAGGTAACGATAGCGCACGAATGTAACAAAACCGACTGACACCCGACTGCGGCAACGAAATAAAGGTAGTAAAAAGTGTCGAATGTTTACAAGACTGGTCGTGATTTGATGTACCGCATCCATGGGTTTGGTTAAATTTTACATTTTACTACCCGGATCTGATTCCGGGTAACTACCGGCTGAACCAAATATGATCTAACATTATTGTCTTGTTAACTGCTCATCGGTTAACCAAAAACGCTGCAAATTGAAGGTGTCACATGCAGGGTTTGACAATTTCGACGGGACTCTCTGAACCAATTCCGGACCACTACCAGTGACGTAAGGCTATTTTCTAGCTAACTGTTCATCAGGATATCGCAAAAGCCACGATTTCATGTGACACATGTGCCTGGATTTGGTTCACTTTTACATTTGGCCTCTTCCGGCCACTCAAAACCGATTCCGAAACACTTGCTGACCGTTCATTAGGTAATCTAAAAAGCCGCTATTTGATGTGACGCATGTACGGGTTTGTTTCTCTTTCAGATTTAACCACTTCGGCGGGAACCCCGGAACGGGTTCAGGAACACTACTGGTTCAAATATGATCTGAGATGGTTTTCCTGCTCATTGTCCATCAGGTCATTGAAAATGCCGTGGTTTGATGTGCCGCATGCATGGGTTTGGTTCAATTGTATATTTGGCCACTTCCAGCGGGACGCCTAGAACCGGTTTCGGAACACTACCGGTTCAGATATGATCTGAGACTATTTTCCTGCTTACCGCTCATAAAGTTATCGAAAATGCCGTGGTTTGATGTGTCGCATGCATGGGTTTGGTTCACTTGTATATTTGGCCACTTCCTGCGGGACGACTAGAACCGGTTCCGGAACACTACCGGTTCAGATATGGTCTGAGATGATTTTCCTGCTCATTGTCCATCAGGTCATCTAAAATGCCGTGGTTTGATGTGTCGCTTGCATGGGTTTGGTACAATTGTATATTTGGCCACTTCCAGCGGGACGCCCAGAACCGGTTCGGGAACACTACCGGTTCATATATGGTCTGAGACTATTTTCCTGCTTACCGCTCATCAGGTTATCGAAAATACCGTGGTTTGATGTGTCTCATGCATGGGTTTGGTTCACTTTGATATTTGCCACTTCCGGCGGGACACCCGGAACCGGTTCCGGAACACTACCGGTTCAGATATGGTCTTAGACTATTTTTCTGCTTACCGCTCATCAGGTTATCGAAAATGCCGTGGTTTGATGTGTCGCATGCATAGGTTTGATGCATTTTCATATCTGGTCCCTTCCTGGGGTACCGTTCCGGAACACCTAAATGGCCATATCTCCGGAACGGCTGAACCGATCCGAACCATTTTCAATAGGAAACAATGGGACCAGATTCCGCGTCGAATGAACCGTCGGTCATTGAAATCGGATGAGGTTTACTGCCAAAAAGTGATGTGAGTTTTTTTGTACACACACATACACACACACATACACACACACACACATACACACACACACACATACACACACACAGACATCACCTCAATTCGTCGAGCTGAGTCGATTGGTATATAAGACTTGACCCCTCCGGAGGCTCTATCAAATTTTCGTTTCTGGAGTGAACATATAGCCTTTCGGTACACCTTGGTGTACGAGAAAGGCAAAAACTAACCACTTTGCCGGTCGTTCAAGTCGGCGTCCTCTTGGTGCAAACAAAGCCACACTATCGACAAAAGCGGCTCGCCGAAAAGACACTCACAAAACAGTCTGTCGCCGTCACCGTGCAATAAACGTCAGATGGGCGACACTAAAAACTTGCAACTTGTATGGTGCGATTGTCCTTCTGCTGGAACTCAGTGGCTGCACGATAGAAGAAATGCTTACACTCAGTGAGTATGTATTAGGCCGTCCCTTATTTTGCAAAATTTAGAAATGTTATAAGTTCGTTAGTGGAAAATGATCGTTTTAGCTAAAAAATGATCGTGTCAAAATTTGAAGTCCGTATCTCAAGGCTAAGTGGTCCCTCAAGGGGCCTAAAGTTGTCAAAAATTGTATGGGACCAAAAAAACATGAAATTTTTTTCGACAAAAAAATACGCTATTCTACTAAAACCGGTGATTTTAGGACCCTAAAGGGCCAAAAATGTGCTTAGATTTGCGATATCTCTACTCGTTTCCAAGATATTGACACAAAACAACTGCAAAATCAGCATTTTTGACCATTTTTTTTAGATTCCGAAGGAAACTTACCTTATTTTGTTCAATAACTCAAAAACGAGCAGAGATATCGCAAATCTAAGCACATTTTTGGCCCTTTAGGGTCCTAAAATCACCGGTTTTAGTAGAATAGCGTATTTTTTTGTCGAAAAAAATTTCATGTTTTTTTGGTCCCATACAATTTTTGACAACTTTAGGCCCCTTGAGGGACCACTTAGCCTTGAGATACGGACTTCAAATTTTGACACGATCATTTTTGCCTTTCTCGTACACCAAGGTGTACCGAAAGGCTATATGTTCACTCCAAAAACGAAAATTTGATAGAGCCCTCGGAGGGGTCAAGTGTTATATACCAATCGACTCAGCTCGACGAGTTGAGATGATGTCTGTGTGTATGTATGTGTGTGTGTGTGTGTGTGTATGTATGTGTGTGTGTGTGTGTGTGTATGTGTACAAAAAGGTCACCTCATTTTTAGATAGTAAATATGAACCGATTTCAACGACCGATGGTTCATTCGACGCGGTATATTGCCCCATTGTTTCCTATTGAAAATGGTTCAGATCGGTCCAGCCGTTCCGGAGTTATGGCCATTTAGGTGTTCCGGACCGGTACACCAGGAAGGGGCCAGATATGAAAATGCAACAAACCCATGCATGCGACCCATCAAACCACTGCATTTTCGATTATCTGATGAACGGGAAGTAGGAAAATGGTCTCAGACTATATCTGAACCGGTAGTGTTTCGGAACCGGTTCCGGGTGTCCCGCCGGAAGTGGCCAAATATAAAAGTGAACCAAACCCATGCATGCGACGCATCAAACAGCGGCTTTTTCGATAACCTGATGAACGGTAAGCAGGAGAATAGTTTCAGACCATATCTGAACCGGTTGTGTTCCGGAATCGGTTCCAGGCGTCCCGCCGGAAGTGGCCAACTAAAAAAAGTGAACCAAACCCATGCATGCGACACATCAAAGAGCGGCTTTTTCGATAACCAAATGAACGGTAAGCAGTAAAATAGTTTCAGCCCATATCTGAACCGGTTGTGTTCCGGAACCGGTTAAAGGTTTCCCGCCGGAAGTGGCCAATTAAAAAAGTGAACCAAACCCAGGCATGCGACACATCAAAGAGCGGCTTTTTCGATAACAAGATGAACGGTAAGCAATAAGATAGTTTCAGCCCGTATCTGAACCGGTTGTGTTCCGGAACTGGTTCCAAGTGTCCCGCAGGAAGTGGCCAGCTATAAAAGTGTACCAAACCCATGCATTCGACGCATCAAAGAGCGACTTTTTTGATAACCAGATGAACGGTACGCAGGACTATCTGAACCGGTTGTGTTCCGGAACCGGTTCCAGGTGTCCCGCTGGAAGTGGCCAACTAAAAAAAGTGAACCAAACCCATGCATGCGACACATCAAAGAGCGGCTTTTTCGATAACCAAATGAACGGTAAGCAGTAAAATAGTTTCAGCCCATATCTGAACCGGTTGTGTTCCGGAACCGGTTAAAGGTTTCCCGCCGGAAGTGGCCAATTAAAAAAGTGAACCAAACCCAGGCATGCGACACATCAAAGAGCGGCTTTTTCGATAACAAGATGAACGGTAAGCAATAAGATAGTTTCAGCCCGTATCTGAACCGGTTGTGTTCCGGAACTGGTTCCAAGTGTCCCGCAGGAAGTGGCCAGCTATAAAAGTGTACCAAACCCATGCATTCGACGCATCAAAGAGCGACTTTTTTGATAACCAGATGAACGGTACGCAGGACTATCTGAACCGGTTGTGTTCCGGAACCGGTTCCAGGTGTCCCGCTGGAAGTGGCCAATTAAAAAAGTGAACCGAACCCTGACATGCGACACACCAAATAGCAGCTTTATCAATAATCAGATTAACGGTAAGCAGGAAAATAGTTTCAGACCATATCTGAATCGCTAATATAGTAAACTGACGAAGTTGAAGGGGTGAATCCTGCTGAATGCTTCTGATGATGACCGAAGAATAGTAGGCCGAAACGCTTAACGCTAAACAAGCTGTATATCACCGATAATCACCAATCAATCCTCTAAATAACATATCTGAACCGGTTGTGTTCCGGAACCGTTTCCAGATGTCTAGCCGGAAGTGGCCAGTTTAAAAAGTGAACCAAACCTATGCATGCGAAATATCAAATAGTCTTTGACCAAGCTCTGACCACACCTAAGATTACCGGCAGTGTTGCAGAATCAGGATTAGATGCATCGCTGAAATTACAACAAAACAAAATCGATGCAAGCGATACATATGCGCAAAAGAACAAAATTTTGATAAAAATTCAAGCGATCTTGCAAATCATACCATTTTCCTGAGGCGTAATTATACAGTAGGATGAATCAACGTTGTATGGGAAAATTTTAATTTTATAGCACTTAAATTACTGCGCACAGTTTTGATGCAACTGGTTGAGCAATCGCGCTCTGTAACACGGTTAAAATTTGAATGGGTTTTATTATGGGAAATTTTGCTTGCTTGCACTTTTTTTTGTCAAATTTTACATGAATCTTATACTGCCGTTCTACGCCCAATTGTCCCATGTTATATGGGAATCCCATATAACATGGGATAATCATGCGTAGAACGGCAGTATAACGGTATAACCAATGATGATAAAGTAAAGGCTAAACTGTGCAGAAAAGAAATGCTGAAATGTCTTGATAATGTTCGGCATCCAGTGCTAGTGAAGGTGGTCAAGCAGTCAACTGAGAGGTTTAATATTTTTTGCAATTTCTCATCGTAGTAGGTTGTTTTCCCTCACGCAAATCTGACAGGAAAAGGCTTACTTCCCCACACCAAATTAGCAGTGCGGTAATGGAAACCATTACAGCACTGTTTTCAGTTTTGATCAACTTCTTGATGCTTCTGGACGCAGGTTTAAACATTTCTGACAACTACACAGCATAACCTGCTATGATCACACTTTCTTAAACATGGCTATGAACATCAGTGTGGAATTTGATGAAAAAGTTTTGTTTAAAATTATCCTCAACTCTTGCCTCAAGTACAGTAAGGACCTGATTTTGTCAGCCCCATTTTGCAAACAACTTTTTGCTCCCATTACCATACGGTCACATTTTATGCAATTTATTAATTTTTATCATCAAACTACTGCTGAGATGCAGAACATAGAGGGATAAAAAGTATGAAAAACTGTTTCAGTCTTTGAAGAGAGTAAAAAATGTGTTCCGAAAAGAGGCTGACAAAATCGGGTCACTCATGTGGTAATTTATGAAATTGCAAATAACGTTGTACGAAACTCAGTGCAGAACTCGATTTTTACAGCACTCATCGTTGGATAAATGTACAACTCGTGCTGTAAAAATCTCCATTCTGCACCTTGTTGCGTAAACTACTATTTCAACTCTGCTTATACGTTTAACATAATTCATAACATAGGAATATGAGCCATCAATAAGTTTCCAAATTCGATTATGGCTTTAATAAGGTTCTTGCTTTTCTGAACAAGGCTGACACAAATTTCGATTTTCTCTTAAGTCAAGAGGGGTCCCCCCTTCGAAATTTTGGATCGGAATTCAACATTTTGAGGAAGGGCACAAATGAATAAACCAATAGATTTTTAAATTTTAAGGTGAAGAGTCCTCCAGAAAATTTCTTACCAAACCCGATGAGTTAATCGGTTTTGCTTAATTGTTTGAGTATTTTTTTCATCAAGTACATTTATTATTTATCAACTCCACCCCCGCATTGACGAACGAGCACTGTGACAAAAGAAGAAAATGATATTTGTTCCGTTCTAGAGTATTTTAAGGATTCAGGAACACTTCGGCTTATGCCGACGGAAATATCTTAGAGTACATATTCGACGAGAAAGGCGCTATCACCACTAGGTGGATTAATCTGGGTTTTTAGCTAAAACGATCATTTTCCACTAACGAACTTATAACATTTCTAAATTTTGCAAAATAAGGGACGGCCTAGTATGTATTCACCTAATCAACTTAAAAACGATTTTATGCGAGCAATAATATGTACTACAAAGGTGAAATTTTCCACAATATCACTTTATCCTCGATTATTCACTGATGTAAATTGGAATTTCGGTAATCTAAATATAAAATGAGGTGTGATTCAGTTTACTGACAAAATACATCTGGATCATATACATATTTCCGCTGTATGATCACATCAACTAAACCCTGCGCTAACTCTCTTTCTGTATCACACTCTCACCGTTCTTCTTCCACGCAGTCGCTCTGCGAGGCGACTGCTCATTTTACCGACTACTGCTAATCCTAACCGAAAAGACACCACATTATGGCCTTTTCTTGTGTCATCACAAAATGGCTTCTTCAGAATCATCATCCAAATCCAACTTTACACAGTATTGCACTAATACATTTACGTAAGAAAATCGACGCTTACCTTTTCTCTAAAATTCTCCACTTCACGCAAGATATTTTGAAAAGAAATATAGAACACACTACTCCAAATAAAATTCTCTTTCGAACTATCTATACCACAAAGAAATATTTTCACTCAAACTTGAAAATTATTCAAATTTGTCTCAACCGCACCAAGAGTTCGATGGCAATGTTTACCACCCACCGCAGTACAACGACGACGCGTCGCGCTGCTGCCGTCCGGCGCACAATCATCGATAATTGAACGCAGTGATGTCGATCTTACGGGCCAATTAATCAATAAAATCAATCAAAATCATTGAAATGGTCAACTCAAATTTATCGATTATACGTCGTAAAATCGAAAACTATTCTTGGAGTGATTATTGTTGTACTTTGCATCACATATGATAATAATAAAAGCAAATAATTTTATTTTGTGAAATTTCCTCCGCACTGTCCGCCAACACTGCTGCTGCTTGCAAACATCAACAGCGGAAGAGCATGCTAAGAGTATTCGACCATTTTTAGCTTATTGCACATCAAACTCGGTGTTTTTCGTAATATTGAGACATATTTCATTGTTCTTTAGCAAAATAGAGTAGTCTACTGCTTGAATTGCTTTTAAATGATTAATAATCTTGAAATGTTTACATTGGTGAAAGCGAGACAAAGAGGTGCTATTTTTGTTTGTTTGTTTATAGAACAAATGTAAAAAGGCAACACCACTACTGTTGCGCTCGATGATTGTTAGAAACAAGAATCGAAAAAGAAGTGCTGAAATAGGAGTGATACAGGGAGTCACCTTATGCAGGAGATACGCTGACCCAAAACCGGAGAACTCGAATTCCGAGAGATGGATCCCATCGTCAACACTTCATTCAAGTATCACATCCACTGCAGCGGTGGCGATAAGGTAGAACATGGATGTAGTTATTCGGTGTAAGCTGATAAACTCGATGACATGAAGGATGAGTTCTATGAGAGCCTTGGTAAGGCCTACGGAGAGTGCCCAAAACGAGATGTCAAAATAGTCTTCGGAGATGCAAATGCGCAGATCGGCGGAGAACGTTTTTTTATGACCTGCCATTTGGAACAAAAAGTCTTCATTCCGTTATCAACGATGATGCGTCTTGTGACATTCGCTGTTTTTAAAGGATTGGCAATCAGTAGCACCTACTTTACACATAAGGAAATCCAAAAACACACATGGCGACATCCGAGTGAATGGTGAAAATTACTCCCAGGTAGACCACGTGCTGGTCGACGGGCGACATTTTTCGGACGTCATAAATGTGAGGTCCTACAGAGGCCCGAACATTGACTCGGATCGTTATTTTGTAGCCGGAAAAATCCGGGCGCGATTATCCAGCGTCACTAGTTCAAGAAACAACGTAACGATGTGTTTCAATATCCAACGCTTATCAGCCGAAGGGGTTGCTGCACAATACTATCAGAAGCTGGACAAAAGGATAGGAGAGACCAACAGATCTGGATATGTCAACAGTTTATGGGGGCTTATCCCTGAAGCGGTTACAACGACATTGAGCTGTCACTCAGCGACGCCAAATTAATTGATGGTTCGACGAGGAGTGTCAACGAGTTGGCCACCTGTCTGTCTACACCGGCTGATAGTCCGGATCTTGGAGACCGAGCAACTACCGGAGGAGTGTGAGTAAAATGGTCATATGCCCCATCTACAAGAAGGATGATGTGAGAACTTCCAAGCGATTACAATTCTGCATGTCACCTACAAAGTGCTATCCTAGATCATCTTCCGTCGTCTTTCACCTTAAACGAATAAGTTTGTGAGAAGTTATTTATCAAGCCAACTTCGTCGATGGCCACCATAGGCGAAACTACCGGGGGTCCCGGGGTTGCCAGACACCCCCTAGAATGTGAACACATTGCTGTGAAATATGGGGCAATGAATAATGAATGGATGAACTAATGAATATTTGTTTATAGTGCACCCCCTGGCAAACAGGTAGTTTCGCCAACGATTACCACTGGACAACGGACCAGATCTTCACCGGGCGACAAATTCTCCAAAAAATCCGGGAATACCAGGTCCCAACGCACCATCTGCTCATCGAGGTGGTCATCGACCGCACAGAGCTATGACAAATCATGTACGAGAACGGCTTCTCCGGGAAGCCCACTAGACTGATGAAAGCGTGTGAAAAACTGCGTAGGGATTTCGGGCGATCTTTCTACAGTCGACTCTCCACATGTCGATGTTCTACATCTCGATATCTCTCCCTATCTCGATGGATTGGTCGGTCCCTTCAATCTGCATACATTTTACCTTTCTACATGTCGATATCTCCTTATCTCGATATCTCTCTATCTCGATGCGATCTCGTTCATTTTTGTTCTAGATTTTCTCTCCATATGTCGATATGCCCGTTTTTACAGGTTGCTAGATCTCGTTTCTTAGGTGCAAAACATTCTGGGAAGGCGAAGTGACAACTGTTTGTTGACGGTTTTTCCTAGTAACGATCGATTTTTCAATCTAGTATGCATTACAAATTGGTTCTTGAATTCGATCTCTCCCTATCTCGATGGTCCCTTCAATATCGAGATGTAGAGAGTCAATTGTAGTTCATTCGAATCTCGCCGCGGACTGCGACAAGGTGATGGACTCCCATGTCTGCTGTTGTTGCCCTGGAAGGTGTTATGCGACGAGCCGGGTTCAACATCCGGGGTACAATTTTCACGAATTCCGGCCTATTTGTCTTTTTCGCGAATGACATGGACATTATTACAAGAACATTTGGAACGGTGGCAGCAGTAGTGTTACAATAGACGGGGACACGTTTGAGGTTGTAGAAGATTTCGTCTATCTCAGTTCCTTATTATCGGTAGACAACAACGTTCGCCGCGAAAGCATCATCAGTGGAAGTCGGGCCTACTAAGGGCTTCACAAGAACCTGCGGTCGACAAAGATTCACCTCCGTACCAAAGGCACCATGTACAAGACGCTGATACGACCGGTGATTCTCTACGGGCATGAGACTTGAACTATGCTCGAGGAGGAATAAAAAAAATGCTCGAGGAGGACATGCAAGCATTCGAAGTGTTTGAGCGTCGGATGCTTAGGACCATCGTTGGCGGTGTGCAGGAGAAAGGTGTGTGGCGGCGAAGAATGAACCACGAGCTCGCTGCACTCTACGGCGAACCTAGCATCCGGATGGTCGCAAACGCTAGAAGGATATTGGCAAGGCATGTTGTGAGAATGCCGGAAAACAACCCTGCAAAGCTGGTGTTTGCAATAGATCCGGATGGTACATGAAGACCTGGAGGGCAGCGTGCAAGATGGGTTGTTCAGGTACAGAACGATATGGCAAATGTGGGAAGCGGCCGAGGACTGAGCAGTGCTGCCACAACCGGTTCCACAACCGAGTGACGAACGAACAGAATGACGCCAGAAGTCGAATGGTAGTGGCCGGTACCCGACTCAGCAGGGAGCGGTACAGGGTGGCAAGTGCAGCAGAGAAACGAAACCATCGCGGTAAAAAACGGCAGCACGAAGAGAATGTAATTGCTGAGCTGGAGCGCAGGAATGTATGAACAGGAATGATATGCAGAGGTTTTATGCGACTGACAATGGCGCATGGCACAAGACTGACAGACAAAACAATAATGGTTGCTGCCAGCAGCACTTCAAAGATTTGTTGAATGGTAGCAGTGAAGGAGCCCCAGGAACAGGTTAACCATAATGGATGAAGGTCAAACAGTAGAACCACCAACACGGGATGAGGTAAAGAAGGCTCTTAAGGAGTTGAAAAACAGCAAGGCTGCTTACGTGGAAGGACGAGATCCCGGTCAGACTTCTTAGGCACGGAAGCGAGCAGCTACATACATCAATTAATCTACCAGATTATTGTAATGATTTGGGAGAATGAAGAATTGTCCACCAACTGGTTGGATGGCCTCATATGCCCAATCTACAAGAAAGGGCACAGACTAAAGTGTGCCAATTACAGAGGGATTACTCTTTTAAATTCGTCATAAGATACTGTCGCGTGTCCTGTTCAACAGACTGGCCCCGGCAAGGGTCGGGGCAGGTGGAGACCCTGCAGTCCGCAACCTTGTAGTGCATCTGATAGGGCCTGAAGGGTATTGATACCCTTGAAAATTTTAGAATTACGGCGCATTTAATGACTTCAAATGTTGATAGAATCACAAAGCTCAATAAGTTAACTTTTATTACAGGATACAGGATATGACGTTCTAAGCATTTCAGTTTTTTTTTCTCTATGATTTTGAACCATGTTTCAATGGGAGCACTAAATAACTCCTTTCAAACATTGAGCACTCGCCTAAACACGCACACATCCCAAAACAGAAACCATATCGCAATTTCTGATCCACCTCCCAGCAGCCGGGAAAATTCCAAACCAACATAAAATGCAAACCCATGGAGACCGAGCCACAAACAGAATCATTAATATCCTTTAATGTTTGCTTTTTCAAGCATCATAAAATTCCACTCGAGGACGATAGGAGACAGCAGAGTCACCTTCTCCTGGGATCCATTCGCTTGGTACAACTCGCGGCGAGGACGAGAACTGACGAAGAACTCCGGCTGCGACAAATTGCTCCTCCGAGCACATATCGCTTAACTCGATGCCGGAAAATGTAAAATGTTGTTCCAAATACAAGAAGGAAAACTGGAAAACTCATGTAAAGCTCCTTGGAACTACGACTTTCTGAGTAATCATCATGTAGGCTGCTGCGTGTCTTTCAAATGCGTCTGTTCCAATCAGCGCAAGCGATCCCCTCCAGATGGTCAATCTTTTTTGATTCCACTTAGGGTTGCTATTTTGGGAAGAATATTTCTTCTCTCCGGGAACACAAATTTACACAATGATTGAGAAAACACCAACGTCACCTAGCGACCAGAAGAGTAGCACCCCCACGCACCGAAGCCGGGGAGAAAACGAGAAATCACCTTTTCCCGGAACTTGGGGACCGCACGCGGCGCGAAAGAACAGTCGTCGGAAGTGGAGGTTCATTTTCAATCGAGCATGGTATTACGTTGATAGGATTCTCCGGATCGAAGGATTTCTTTGACACGATTTAAAGAAGTTCGTGAAATGCTGACTACTGTTGCGGCTTTTTTTTTTGTCCGTGGTGTTGAATAAATATTTTTGCTGGATGTTTTCGCTGTGGAATGAGTGGACAAAGATATTTTTTTCTCTAATATGGCGAGAGATCTATGGACTGTAATATTTACAACGTGCAGTCATAAAAACGTCCACATAATAAACAAACATCACAAGCTCTGATACTGTGTGAGGGGTCTTTTTATATATGGATTTGATCCACTGCGGTCATTACGTTGATATATCGTGTTAGCGGGCTGCCTTTATTTGTCAGAGAACGTTGCCACAAAATAAAAAAAAACACGCGTAGCTTTCATTTCTTCAACAAGTAGTTTGGGGTTAGAAAAAGCCAACCAATTTCTTCTCAACGAAAATGGAATTGAATAAGATTTGCGGTCGAACAAAAACTTTGTAAACTGTTATTTGGGAAGTTTTATAAATCAAACAACTTTTTGAACTTTTTGGTATGGCGATGATTTTTGTAGACATCGAACGGTAACAGTATTTACAAACATGTTATTTGAATACGAAAAAAGCTTTTTGTGTAACATTAGTTTGGGTCAGAGATTTTGCTGCTGACTGAACAGATAATTCAACGAGTTCTAATAGATTAAAATTCTGCCAAGATTAATTAAGTTCTTTTTTCCTTTCTTTGCATTTCATCTAAGTATTACAATCATCAACTTAGAACTGATTGGCCGGCGGTCAGAGAATACAAAGAATTACAGAATATTAGATTTTTAATGCATTTGATCCATAATTATATAAACTACATATATCACATATCTACTCGTCAAGAAAATTGGACAAACATGTTTTGGTAAAATACATTGAACAAAATAATTTTCGATAAAAGTTTATTTATTTAAAGGAATCCCAGGGATCTCCAGCTAGATCGCCATTCTGAAGACGGCGAGTTCAATTCCCGTTCCAATCGGGAAAAATTTCTCGACTTCCTGGTCATAGTATATCATTGTGCTTGCCTCACAAAAAGCCCTTCAATCAATAACCTTGGAAGCGTTAAAATAGCATTAAGTTGAAGCGAGGCAGGTCAAGTCCCGGTGAGGACGTAGAGCCATAAAGAAGAAAAAGGTGCATTTCTTTCAGAAGTGTAGTAATTTTCAGAAATTTACCACAAATTATTTGAATGAATTCCCGAAGGAATTTCAGAAAAAAAATTGAAAAAAATCCTCAATGATGTGATCAAATATTTTTTACGAATTCTATGAGGAATTTCTTTATAAACTTCTGAAGGAGTTCTTCAAAGTTATTTCTGGAGAAATTTTTAAAGGTAATCGTTAGTGAAATTCCATAACAAATTCCCGGAGAAATTCTCGTTGGAATACCTGAAAAAATTGCCAATGAGATCCTTGGACGAATTTCTGAAGCGATCTCAGAAAAAAAAATGTGAGTGCCTTGAGATATAATTCTAGGGATCACTAGAGAAATTCCTAAAATAATTATGACAACAATATCAGGACGACTACCTGAGGGAAGACCCAATGAAACCCCTAGCAATAAAGAAATTTTGTATTTCCTCTAAATAAATCCTCCAAATAATCCCTGAAGAAATGTTTAAAGATTTTCTCATGGGAATACCACCAACGTTCACAAAAATTTTAAGAATCTCTGGAGGTTTTCCTTAACGAATCTCTGAACATATTCACTACAGAATTGCTATACAAATTTGTGAAGTATCCCTAGAAAAAACATTGGCTAAATATTTGGAATTGTTTCCAATGGAGCACATGGAAAAAATTGTGAAAAAATCTTCAGAGGAATTCTCCTACGAATTGCTGGAGTAATTTCCCATGGTTCCTTAGAGATTTTTTTCAAGGAATTCTTGCAGAAGTTCCCCAAGAAATTGTTGGAGGTATTCCTCATGAAATTTCTGGATTAATTACCCAAGAATGTATTAGAGGAACTCGCTAAAAAAAAAAAAAATTTCCTTGAAGAAATTTCTAAACAAATCTCTGAAGAAATTCTCACTGATATTTCAGTATAAAAAGCAAATGAAATCTATAGATAAATTCCTGAAGGAATCTCTAGAAGAATTCTCCAACGAAGCCCTCGAAATATTGTTCAACTGATTTTCAAAGAATAACTGGAGGAGTTATCGATGAAATACCTGATGAAATTTGCGATAGAACCCCTGGCAGAGCTCCTGCAAAAAATCGTGAAAAATTGTTAAACAAATCCTTTGAGAAATTTCCCAAAAATAAGTGCCCAGAGAATCTCTGAAGAAACTGTAGATTAAACATCTGAAAGTATTGCGTAACGAAATTCCTGAAGGAATGCATCAAAGACTGCATGAACAAGTTCTCGTTCAAATACCTTGAAAAATTCTCAATGTGCTTCATAGGTGAATTCTCCAACAAATATTTTGAGAAACTCCACAATTGTGCCTCTTACGATTCCCAAAAAAAATCCCTGGAAGAAATCTCCTTAATATATTTCCATTTCATCGGAACATCCCTTAGGAAATCTCAAACAACTTCGGGGTCAATTTCCGAAAGAATGCATGGAGAAATTCCGAAAAGAAATCTTGGAAGGAATTCCAAAAACAGTCTCTGAAGTAATTCTTGAACGTTTCTTTCAATAAATTTCTTAGGGGAATCATTGGTGAACTTTCCCGAGAAAATAACACAGATGAATAGCAGACGCTAAGGGAGCCTGAGAATGGTAGTCAAAATACGAGTACACGTATCTGTGAAAAGAATATCTTGTGAGTTATAGATCTAGTTTTATAATAAGCTCAATACTCAATATAGGTTAGGAATTAGCGTAAAACGAGCATAACAGTTCCAATCGATTCCTTGTATCAAAATCCTCTAAAGAAACTCATCTTTGCATACCACCCATAGGTTTCTTGTGAGTTATAGAGATAATTTCATACAAAATTCAATAAATTTGGGGAATTATGGTAAAACGAGCATGATAAGGAATCGTATGGCAACTCGCAACCATTTCATGATCAAAACGTTTATCCTCCAGAGAAACCATTCTTGACAAGTCGGCCTAAGTAATAGAAATACACTAGAACTTCAATGGCGCTGTAGCCTTTTTTCCTATTTAATTAAATTAACCTTCGCGTACCCAACGTCTATTTCGGATGATTTTCGAATCTTGAATCAGCTATGAAAAAGGCATTTCCCAACCGATTTTTTTGAAGTCAATTGCATTCGCTCCAGGTTTGTCCAAATTGTCAAGGACTACTATACGGAACCGGTTCACCCATCCGTTCCGGAGTTATTCCAGATTCCGTTGGGGTCATGACCGGCCGGAAAATGACACATTAATGCATTTTACTCTGAATCTATAGTTATTTTGGAAATTTTCACATATTATACACCAGGAATACATAAACTTTATTACTGCAAGGAACCATTGACTTGAAATGACACAATCAAGCAGTCTCATGAACCGGATATGTCCCGGGTGCCCCCAGGGATGTGGCCAAAGTGGACATTCCCGCAACATTGTCAGAATCATTCATGCGGCACCTCAAACTTCATGATTTGTCGAAACATGAAGGAAAATAGTCCTTCCACACTCCTAAGACTCCTCGGAAACGGTCTGGCCATACCCGGAATGTTCCGGGTGCCCCCAGGAATGTGACAAAATTGGCCATTTCCACAATGTTATCAAAATCAACCGTGCGACACCTCTAACTTCATGATTTGTTGAAACCTAAAGGAAAATAGCCCTTCTAGGCCCTTATGGCCACTTGGAACCGGTCTGGCCATACCTGGAATGTTCCGTATACCCTCAGGGAAGTGATCATTTCTCAAACATAGTCAAAATCAGCCGTGTGACACCTCAAACTTCATGATTTGTCGAAACATGAAGGATAATAGTCCTTTTAGTCTCCCATGACCCCTTAGGGTGGTTCTGGTCACACCCGAGATATTCCGGATGACCCCAGGAGAGTGGCCAAATTGGCCATTTCCGCAACGTTGGTCAAATCAATCGTGCGGCACCTCAAACTCCATGATTTGTCCAAACGTGAAGGAAAATAGTCCTTCTAAGTTCTTATGACCCCTCGGGAACGACCTGGCCATACCCGGAATGTTCCGGGAGCTCCAGGGATGTGACAAAAGTGGTCATTTCTACATTGTTATCAAAATCAGCCGTGCGCCACCTCTAACTTCATGATTTGTTGAAACATAAAGGAAAACAGTCCTTCTAGGCCCTTATGGTCCCTTGGGACCGGTCTGGCCATACCCGGAATGTTCCGGATGCCCTCAGGAAAGTGGTCATTTCTCAAACATTGTCAAAATCAGCCTTGTGACACCTCAAACTTCATGATTTGTCGAAACATGAAGGATAACAGTCCTTTTAGGCTCCCATGACCCCTTAAAGTGGTTCTGGCCACACCAGAAATGTTCCGGATGCCTCCAGGAAAGTGATCAAAATGGTCATTTCCACAACGTTGGTGAAATCAATCGTGCGGCACCTCAAACTTCATGATTTGTCAAAACATGGAGGGTCATTCTAGGCTCTTATGACCCCTTGGGAACAACCTGGCCATACCCAGAATGTTCCGGGTGCCCCCAGGAATGTGACAAAAGAGGAAAAGTCCACAACATTGTCAAAATCAACCATGCGACACCTCAAACTTCATGATGTTAAAACATAAAAAATAGTCATTCTAGGCCCTTATGGCCACTTGGGATCGGTCTGGCCATACCTGGAATGTTCCGGATGCCCCCAGGCAGGGAAGTGGTCAAAATGCCCATTTCTACAAAGATGGTCAAATCAATCGTGCGCACCTCTAACTTCATGATTTGGTGAAACATGAAGGAAAATAGTCCATCTAGGCCCTTATGGCCCCTGGGGATCGGTCTGGCCACAGCCGAACTATTCCGGAAGGCCGCAGGGAAGTGGTCATTTCTGAAATATTGTCAAAATCAGCCGTACGACACCTAAAATTTCATGATACATGATGTATGATGTATACATGATGTATGTCGAAACATGATGGAAAACAGTCCTTCTAGGTTACCATGACGTGCTGGATACACCCGAAATGTTTCGGATGTCCTCACTCCCAAAATTTTGGTCAAATCAATCGTACTACACCTTAAACTTCAAGATTTTCCGAAATGTGAAGGAAAATAGTATTCCAGGCTCCCATTGCTCCTTCTGAACGGTCATACCTACCATGGCTGTCAGGGAGATCGCCATTTCAATAATGTTATCAAAATCAAGCGTGTGATTTCTAACTTCATAATTCGATGAAGCGATGAAGTCATTCTGGAGAACTTCAAGCATTTGAAACTTAACCCGAAATGTTCGAGATGCCATCTTTACAGTGCTGTATTTTTTTCGAAAAATAAAATAGAATAAAGAAGATTGAGAGCAATGAGCATTCGGGATCAATCTGGTTGCATAAAATATGCTTCGAAGAATTCACAAAAATGGTGATGATTACAATGTTGAGAGCATCAAGCGTGAAATTGAGATATAAGATTTTTGAGACATGAATAGAATGTTGTATTTGAACATGCATGGTCTGAACTTTGGTTATATTCAGGATGCCGGGTAAATTACATAACTTCAAAAATAACTTTAATTGTTAAACTTTTAAATTTTCATATTTCAACCGTTTGCAACATTCATTTTTCTTCGCATTTGCATTTGCAACATTATGCTTGGATCGGCATCAGAAAAAAAAAACTTTTTTCGATCGGAGACGAATCTGAAATCAGGATGCAAAACCCTCTCTGGTAAACCCTCTTAGCACAACATCAAATTAGCAGTATAAAAATGAGTTTTGTATGCAATGCATTGCAATGGTTGAACACTTATACCGCACTTAGTTCACCACTGGACTGCGCACTCATCTTCATAAGTGCGAAAACAAATAAAAATACGCGATTGCATCAAATCAATTTGATGTCTTCGGCGCACTATTTCTACGATCTATGATGAATAAGTGCTCTGAAGACACCGAGTTGATTTGTTGCAATCGTGTACTTTTATTTGCGTTTTCACTCTCGTGAAAACTAGTGCGATAGTCCAGTGTTGAACTAAATGTGCTATATAACAATTGGACAAGTTATCGTTACTCGAACACATAATACAAGTCTTTGGTAAAGGAAGATAGTTACCATACATTTCCTCATAACTTTTCAGATCTACTCCCGTTCAATAGTTTGTGGTCACCCCCTCAAAAACATGTCATTTTTTAGGCCCATATCTCCGCCAATTTGCGTCCGATTTCAAAACCCTAGGTTTCATTCAAAAGATAATAAGTCAAAGAAACTTTGAACATGATTTAAAAGAAACTTTTACAAAAAAATTTGTATGTAAACTTAACCCAAAGTTGCCAAATTTTCTAAAAAATGAATATAAACTTACGGCAGTGTCGCTGGAAGTTGGGTCGATCAAATTTCAAGATGAGAGCGGTAATATGACCCATTTTCTATTAGCTTTCAACTGCTTTTTACAGAACTTAGCTAAAAAATCTAGAAAAAAAGTTATTAAGTAAATTAATCCTTGATGTCATCGACCAAAAGTTTGGGGTCACCCCTCAATATGATGTATCGGCCAAAAGTTTGGGGTCACTTTCGTAAAACATGGAAAAGTGATTTGGTGATATCTTTGTCATCTTTCATTCAATTTTAATTCTTCTTGGCTTATATGAAACAAAATGAATGATACTTACTGCATAGCCATTGAACCACACATATTTGTTGAAATTTACATACTAAAACTTAACGTAAAGTTGCCTCATTTTTTGAAGTGTGGTAAAATGTGCTAACTTTACATAACATTTTTATATACAAAAATCGTTAAATACGTTAAGTTAAAGACATCACACGTAAATTTAGTTAATTATCTTTGAAATGAGCCAAAAAGAATTAAAATTGAACTATAGATGACGAAGATATCACCAAATCACTTTTCCATGTTTTACGAAAGTGACCCCAAACTTTTGGCCGATACATCATATTGAGGGGTGACCCCAAACTTTTGGTCGATGACATCAAGGATTAATTTACTTAATAACTTTTTTTCTAGATTTTTTAGCTAAGTTCTGTAAAAAGCAGTTGAAAGCTAGTAGAAAATGGGTCATATTACCGCTCTCATCTTAAAATTTGATCGACCCAACTTCCAGCGACACTGCCGTAAGTTTATATTCATTTTTTAGAAAATTTGGCAACTTTGGGTTAATTTTACATACAAAATTTTTTGAAAAAGTTTTTTTTAAATCATGTTCAAAGTTTCTTTGACTTATTATCTTTTGAATGAAACCTAGGGTTTTGAAATCGGACGCAAATTGGCGGAGATATGGGCCTAAAAAATGACATGTTTTTGAGGGGGTGACCCCAAACTTTTGAACGGGAGTGTATGTGGAAAATTCATCGATTACTTTGCTTGACAAACCGAAAGGTTTTTATCGTTGTTTTGCGTGTTCAAGGGCTAATTCCTTTGCAAGCCAGTCCAGAAATTTACGTTTTCTGGTTTTATCGTTGCGGTAGTAATGAGAGTTGGCACTTTGATGTGTCGCATGATTGATTTCGACACGTTGTGATAAGGCGCTGTTTTTTCATAAACTGCCATTTTGACCACTTGCCATGGGGTATCCGGAATATTTCCGGTCTAGCCAAAACCACTCTAAGGGGTCATCCCAACAAACATTCTTGCTGTACAACGGTTGAATAAGCCGTTCTTAAGCTTGATTTGAAATATTTTGACTGAACAAGCTGTTGTTCAGCTATCAATGTTACTTGGGATGGGAACCTAAAAGGACTGTTATCCTTCATGCTTCGACAATTCATGAAGTTTGAGGTGTCATACGGCTGATTTTGACTATGTTTGAGAAATGACCACTTCCCTGAGGGCATCTGGAACATTCCGGGTATGGCCAGACCGGTCCCAAGTGACTATAAGAGCCTAGAAGGGCTAATTTCCATTAGGTTTCAACAAATCATGAAGTTAGAGGTGTCACACGGTTGATTTTGATAACATTGTGGAAATGGCCAATTTTGTCACATTCCTGGGGGCACCCGGAACATTCCGGGTAAGGCCAGGTCGTTCCCGAGAGGTCATAAGAGCTTAGAAGGACTATTTCCCTTAACGTTTTGACAAATCATGAAGTTTGAGGTGCCGCACGATTGATTTGACCAACGTTGCGGAAATGGCCAATTTGGCCACTCTCCTGGGGACATCCGGAACATTTCTGGTGTGACCAGAACCACCCTAAGGGGTCATGGGAGCCTAAAATGACTATTGTCCTTCATGTTTCGACAAATCATGAAGTTTGAGGTGTCACACGGCTGATTTTGACTATGTTTGAGAAATGATCACTTCCCTGAGGGTATACGGAACATTCCGGGTATGGCCAGACCGGTCCCAAGTGGCCATAAGGGCCTAGTAGGGCTATTTTCCTTTAGGTTTCAACAAATAATGAAGTTAGAGGTGTCGCACGGTTGATTTTGATAACATTGTGGAAATGGCCAATTTTGTCACATTCCTGGGGGCACCCGGAACATTCCGGGTATGGCCAGACCGTTCCCGAGGAGTCTTAGGAGTGTGGAAGGACTATTTTCCTTCATGTTTCGACAAATCATGAAGTTTGAGGTGCCGCATGAATGATTCTGACAATGTTGCGGGAATGTCCACTTTGGCCACATCCCTGGGGGCACCCGGGACATATCCGGTTCATGAGACTGCTTGATTGTGTCATTTCAAGTCAATGGTTCCTTGCAGTAATAAAGTTTATGTATTCCTGGTGTATAATATGTGCAAATTTCCAAAATAACTATAGATTCAGAGTAAAATGCATTAATGTGTTATTTTCCGGCCGGTCATGACCCCAACGGAATCTGGAATAACTCCGGAACGGATGGGTGAACCGGTTCTGTATAGTAGTCCTTGACAATTTGGACAAACCTGGAGCGAATGCAATTGACTTCAAAAAAATCGGTTGGGAAATGCCTTTTTCATAGCAGATTCAAGATTCGAAAATCATCCGAAATAGGCGTTGGGTACGCGAAGGTTAATAACTTTTATTGTGATAATTGATTGTTTCTAAGTTTCCAGCTTGAAGAGCATCTTTTGTTTTGGTAAATAAAATTTATTTGACACTTCTAGTACCGCTACTGACGCTGTAAGGGCGTGGCAAACTAGATGTTAGTCACACGAACAGTCGCGACATTGGACTTCTGTGGCTAGTTATTCTAATGCCTAAGTATCCCGCGGGCTTTACTGCAAATTTCATACTAAACTAAATATTTGTAAGGGATGAGAGTAAAATGGGCACGATAACGAATCACGCGACCACTACAACAGCTTCCCAAGGATTCACTTTTCTCACATAAGCCTTTTGCAGTTTATGTAGCTAATTTTAGATAAAACTGAATACATGTGGGGCACTAGGGTCAAATGGGCATAATAACACATTACGCAGCTACTGAAACTACTTCTCATCTATTTCTAATATCGTAAACCTTCAGAAAGCCTCTTCTTGGCAAACCGCTCGTAAATATCATGTGAGTTGTAGAGCTAGTTGCAGTAAAACTTCATATAGGGAAGGAATTAGGGTAAAATGAGCATCATAACATTCGCGCAGCCACTGAAATCACTTCTGATCAAGTTCTTATATCATAAACCTTCCGAGTGACCCTTATTGACAAACAACCCGTAAGTTTCTTGTGAGTTATAGATCTAGTTTCAAATAAATCTCAATATGTGTGGGGAATTGGGGTAAAAGGACATGACGCGGCCACTGGAATCACATCCAGTCGATGCTCTATATCTTAATCCTTCAAAAATCCCTAGAAGGCAAACCGCATACATGTTTCATGAGTGTTTTGAAGCTAATTTCATACAAAAGTCGATAAAAAATTGGGAAGGAGGACAAAATGAGCAGGATAATGATCCGTGCGGTCTGTTAAATCACTTCCATTCGATTTCCCAGACAATTTTACGCTTAAAACAGTTTTGGTCATAAGAAAAACTTGATGCGGTCGTGAGATACAGAATTTAGTGTAGGTTTGCACTGTTTTTTTCCCCACTATGGGGAGTACGAAATCTACCCAAGACACTACATCAATAGCATCATATGAGTCCTAACGCTCTGGTAGGCCAGTAGAAGGAGTTTAGACTGACGATTGGTTTTGTTTAGTACCCAACAGCCGGCGAATTAAAAAAGCATATCTATATATATAAAAATGAGTTTGAAGTCCCTTTGAGGCAACAAAAGTCACGAACGGCTGAACTGATCAGCATGACTCTTGCACGGTTCGATTCGTATTCGTGGTGGCTGTGTTTATATGTAATAAAAAGTTACGAAAATCAACTAAAAAGTAGAACAACTGTGAAAGTAATGATTTTTCATGAATCGAGAAGAAATTCAACAGGATCGAAATGAAACCAATCTAGAGTGCTGTGCTAAAATGACCTCCACAGTTGTCAAACCACTTCAACCTGGCAAGACAAAGTTTGCCGGGACAGCTAGTAACTGATATATTTCGCCGCCTTTAAGAAGACGTTACACCTGCAGATTACCACAGCATACAGAATCATAAATTGAGCACGTTTTAGTTGACGTACGGTAAATCACTGAAGTCATCGACGTTAGAACTTGTCGTGCGACTCTGAGCACTACCTGGAGGCGATTGTTAAAATCCACAAAAAACTCTCCGTGTTTTACAACATACAATACCGACAGCCACCTCGGTACAATCTGGAGCGACTGGAAGCAACCGGATGCCACCGCAGAAACTCGAGGCAGCGTTGCTGGACGAGGGCGAGCTTGATGATGCCTCTCTCGAAAACTGCTGGAGTACGATAAAAGCAGTCATCAAAAACACAGTTGAGATTACCGTGGAAGGTATCGTTACACCTGGAGATCACCACAACAAACGGAATCGCAAATCGACCACGTTATGATTGATGGACGGCACTTCTCCGACATTATCGACGTCAGGACTTATCGTGGCGCTAATATCGACTCTGATCACTACCTGGTGATGGTTAAACTGCGCCCAAAACACTCCGTTATTAACAATGTACAGTACCGGCGGCCGCCCCGGTACGATCTAGAGCGACTGAAGCAACCGGATGTCGCCACCGCATACGCGCAGAATCTCGAGGCAGCGTTGCCGGACGAGGGTGTGCTCGATGTGGCCCCTCTAGAGGACTGCTGGAGTACAGTCAAAGCAGCCATCAACAACGCAGCCGAGATCACTATCGGGTACGTAGAACAGAGTCGACGAAACGATTGGTTCGACGAGGAGTGCAGAGCGGTTCTGGAGGAGAAGGATGCAGCGCGGGCGGTAATGCTGCAGCATGGAACCCGACAGAATATGGAGCGATACAGACAGAAGTGGAAGCAGCAGACCCGTCTCTTCCGGGAAGAAGCGGAGTGCGAGGAAATGCAGCTGGTGTGCCGTTCACAAGAAACACGTAAGTTCTACCAGAAGCTCAACGCATCCCGCAAAGGCTACGTGCCGCAAGCCGAAATCTGCAGGGATAAAGACGGGAGCCTCCTGACGGACAAACGTAAGGTGATCGAAAAGTGGAAGCAGCACTTCGAAGAGCACCTGAATGGCGAAGAGAATGTAGGCACGGAGGACCAAGGCAGCGGAGGAAATGACTATGTTGGTGCAGCAGAGGATGGAAACGAACCAACTCCCACGCTGAGGGAAGTTAAGGATGCCATCCACCAGCTCAAAACCAACAAAGCGGCTGGTAAGGACGGTATCGCAGCAGAACTCATCAAGATGGGTCCGGAAAAGTTGGCCACCTGTCTGCACCAGATAGTAATCAAGATCTGGAAAACCGAACAGCTACTGGAGGAGTGGAAGGAAGGGATAATATGTTCCATCCACAAGAAAGGCGACAAGTTAATGTGTGAGAACTTTCAAAGTGCTATCCCAGATCATCTTCTGTCGTCTTTCACCTAAAGTAAATGAGTTCGTGGGAAGTTACCAAGCCGGTTTCATCGACGGCCGCTCGACAACGACGGACCAGATCTTCATCGTACGGCAAATCCTCCAGAAATTCCGTGAATACCAGGTCCCTACGCACCACCTGTTCATCGACTTCAAACCCGAGCAAAATCTAACAACAAAATGATAGCAAATCGAAACACGATTTGTAATCAGCAGCAAATTGATATCACATTTTGATATCAGTTTGTCTTGATTACCGTCAAGGCGCCATTCACCGTGGGGGCTCCATTCACCGTGTGCCTTCGAATATTTTTTCATTATTTCCATATTATGATTGAATGATATGACAATTCCCCTTCAATTTCACCAATACAACACTAATGTATTGTTACCATGTCAAAACGCTCATTAGAAACATTTGAAAGTATCATTTTGACACTAAAGTGTGTTTACATGAAGCGGGTTTCTGCTCGTTCACTGCATTTATAGTGAAAAAACGAAAATTGCGCTAAGGTGATTTAAGCGATAAACTAAATGTAGTAACGTTTTTATTCCACCAAGAAGCAATTAAATTCACATATTAGGTATGTATTTTGCATTACCGAAGTAAGTTTAACAAGAAAGTACGATTACTCGTACTTTTTAATTGAAACAAACAGGCACGGTGAATAAGTACCCTAAAAAACAATGGTCTCCATTCACCGTGCCCCATATTGTCCCATATATCTAGAAAAAATCGAAAATTTGAACAATCGTTTTTCTAATAAAATCTTACAAGTTATTACTTGAAATGAATTTAAACGAAAAAAATTCCCTTGGCTGTGTTGTTTTGATCATTTTTAAACAAAGTAGAATCAAATTTCTCATACACGGTGAATGGGTCCCTACTACCACGGTGAATGGTGACCTACCACGGAATTAGGCGACCCTACTACCTTTTACTAATTGTACTATATCACCAAATTTTGTGAAAAATTTTCTACTTCTGTGGATATTGCTTTAATTTTAACCTATAATGAAGGCAATTAAAAGCGGCACCAACAATGTTTATAAGACTAGTGTCAAATGACAGCCTTTATTTGCCCCGAATCGTCTTAGATCCACGGTGAATGGTGCCTTGATGGTATTATTATTATTATTAGCTTTATTAGGGAGATTTTCAGCCCGAGGCTGGTTCATCTCCAAGCTTTGTCTTGATTCAATTTGATTTCAAATTTTGATTTCATTTTGCTGTCACTTCAACTTATTATAAATATTAAAGTTTTTAAGTAATTTCAAAACTTCTAGGCGACCTTGTATAATACAACTAAAGCTATACCATCAGTGCAATTAACATATTGCATTTAAGTTTTCATATCATTAAAAAAAACTCTACATTTCACGATTTTTCCATTTTTTTTTTGCATTGATAGCAAAAACAGTTATCAATTTGATATCACTGATGGCTGAATTGTTTTCAACTTGCTGTTACGGGGACATTTTTCTGCTCTCATTTTTGATGTTTTATCCGTTAAAACGACCAAAATGACAACAACCTGAGTTATCATAATTTGCAATATCACAGCATCAAAATAAGTTTTCAATTTGCTGTCAAGCTTTGCTCGGGAAGCGGCATACGACAGTATCGACCTCACAGAGCTATGGAAAATCATGGACGAGAACAGCTTTCCCGGAAAGCTTACCAGACTGATAAGTGCAACGATGTGCAGAACAGCGTAAGGATTTCGGGTGAACTATCCAGTTCATTCTACGACATTCCTTTCCTGCCTACTATTCAACATCGCCGTGGAAGGTGTTATGCGACGAGCCGGGCTCAACAGTCGGGGTACGATTTTTACGAAATCCGGCCAATTTGTCTGTTTTGCGGATGACATGGATATTATTGCTAGAACATAAAGCTTGTCTGGGAATGCATTCTTTCACTGCGCAGGCTGTGCCAAGGGAATTCAGTAAACTTATACTGGGTTCCAGGTCACTGTGGCATTGAAGGGAATGAAATGGCAGACGAGCTTGCTAAAAGTGGTTCCAATTTACAGTTTGCTGGCCCAGAACCATTCTGTGGTATATCAAACTGTACAATTAAAATGGACCTGAAACGCTGGGCTGAGCAGAGGGTGATATCCAATTGGATGGACGTCAAAAATTGCAATCAGTCAAAACGATTTATAACACCAAATGCTTATAAAACCAAAAAGCTCTTAGAGCTCAACAAGAGAGCTCTATGTACATACACTGGCCTAGTAACTGGACACTGCCCGAGCAGGTATCACTTGAAAAATATTGGCCATATTCAGAGTGATATCTGTCGTTTCTGTAATACGGAACGTGAAACCTCGGAACATCTGCTTTGCAGTTGTGGTGCTTTATACACGCGCAGGCAAAGATTTCTAAATAGTGGTTGCTTGCAACCCAGTGAGATCTGGTCTGCAAAACCTGGGAAGGTCTTGGAGTTTATCAATTCCATTGCACCTGACTGGGAGACGACGCGTCGTGGCAGTAGCTGATTACTTGACACATGGTAATTAGCTGGCTAGATGCGAATATCAAAACGGGACATGCCACAAAAGTTCAGCCTATTGGACGCAGTGGCTTAATTTCCCCATCAGGGGAGGAAAAAAAAAAAAATTGCTAGAACATTTGGAACGGTGGCAGAACTGTACACTCGCCTGAAACGCGAAGCAGCAAAGGTCGGACTGGTGATGAATGCGGCGAAGACAAAGTACATGCTGGTAGGTGGGACTGAGCGAGACAGGACAAGCCTTAGCAGCAATGTTACGATAGACGGGGATACTTTCGAGGTGGTAGAAGAATTCGGCTACCTCAGTTCCTTGCTAACGGCGGACAATAACGTGAGCCGTGAAATACGAAGGCGCATCATCAGTGGAAGTCGTGCCTACTATGGGCTCCAGAAGAAACTGCAGTCAAAAAAGATTCACCCCCTCATCAAATGTACCATGTACAAGACGTTAATAAGACCGGTGGTTCTCTACGACGGTGGTTCTAACCACGAGCTCGCTGCACTTTACGGCGAACCCAGCATCCAGAAAGTGGCCAAAGCCGGAAGGATACGGTGGGCAGGGCATGTTGCAAGAATGCCGGACAACAACCCTGCATAATTGGTGTTTGCAACTGATCCAGTTGGCACAAGAAGGCGTGGAGCGCAGAGAGCACGATGGGCGGACCATGTGGAGCGTGACCTGGCGAGCATTGGGCGCGACCGAGGATGGAGCTCGGCAGCCACAAACCGAGTATTGTGGCGTACTATTGTTGATTATGTCTTGTCTTAATTATGTTGAACAAATAAATGTATGTATGTATGGGGTGTACGAAAGCTACCCAAGACACTACATCAATAGCATCATATGAGTCCTAACGCTCTGGTAGGCCAGTAGAAGGAGTTTAGACTGACGATTGTCTTTCTTTAGCGCCCAAGAATTAAAACAGCATATAACTGATATATTTCGCCGCTTTTAAGAAGACGTTACACCTGCAGATTACCACATCAAACAGAATCATAAATTGAGCACGTCCTAGTTGACGTACGGTGAATCACTGAAATTATCGACGTTAAGGAACCTGTCGTGGGACTCTGACCACTACCTGGAGGCGATTGTTAAAATCCACAAAAAACTTTCCGTGTTTTACAACATACAATACCGACAGCCACCTCGGTACAATCTTGAGCGACTGGAAGCAACCGGATGCCACCGCAGAATCTCGAGGCAGCGTTGCTGGACGAGGGCGAGCTTGATGATGCCTCTCTCGAAAACTGCTGGAGTACGATAAAAGCAGTCATCAAAACACAGCTGAGACTACCGTTGGGTATGTGAAACGGAGCCGCAGGAACGATTGGTTCGACGAGGAGTGTCAAGAGATTTTGGAAGAGAAGAACGCTGCGAGGGCGCTCATGCTGCAGCACGGGACTCGGCAGAACGTGGAACGGTATAAAAGATCGCTGAAATGATAGATCCGCCTCTTTCGAAAGAAAAAGCGCAGCCTAGAAGTGGCGGAGTGCGAGGAAATGTAACTTCTGTGCCGTTCTTACGAAACACGGAAGTTCTACCAGAAGCTAAACGTATCTCGCAAAGGCTTCGTACTGCGAGCCGAAATGTGCAGGGTTAAGGACGTGAGGTTTTCGAAAACTAGAAGCAGCGCTACGATGAATTTCTGAATGGGGCAGGGAGCACAGACATGGAGGACCATTCAGCGGGAGAAATGACTACGTTGGTACAGCAGGATGCAACAACGAACCAACTCACACGTCACGCTTTTCAATAAAGGTCCTTTTCCGTACACCTTCACGTTACAAACAACCCAGCATCGTGGTTCGCTCATACATCAACCTTTCTTATGACCGAAAAAGGATCCCCCATCTCAGCAGCACCTCTGAGCCGGAAACGGTGGGAAAAACAACTTTTGTTGACTTTTCCGTGGCTTTAATCTTCTTATGTCGACGGACGGACGGTCGGACGGACGACGTCCAACCTGACCAACAACGAACGGCGGCGGTGGTTATTGAGGCAATAAACGATGGCGGTGTTGTGGCCGCGGTAGCGGCGGCGGCGGCGCCTGCCAATTAGAAAGCCACCGGCTGTGAAGCTCAGGTCCCACGCATGGGCCGTGTAATTACCTGCCCGGGGATATAACGGCATCAGGGGAGGAGGTGACCGGGTTGTTGGCATAATAATCCTTTTCGGGTTCCGCACAAAAAAAGCCATAAGTTATGGGATTGTCTCGGTTGTCAGCCTAGTGTACCGGGCGTGTAATGTGGAGGCTATTTGTTAATGACGTTCCGGTGGGCAGTTTGGGGTGCGTTTTCTTTTTTTTTTCGGGAGTGATGTGAGTAATATGAATCTGTTAACAGGGGAGCATTATGACTGGGGACGGAACAAAAAATCCATGAAATATTGGGTTTAGTAATCTTCTTAGGCTAGAGGCATTTTGTTCTTGAGGGGTAAGCGATGACTTGAGGCTGAATTATTTTAGAGAAGTTTATGGCGAACAATCTTGGAATATTGTGGAGTTGCCGTCATATCGTCAACGTAATTGATCTAGATAAGATGCCACAGTCTACCATATAAGATGTAAAACAATCGGAGAGTATTCTTGGAAATCATAAAAAAGACCTACCTAGAACACATTAGTTTTAAATTAGTTGCAAACTTCAGTCGAATCCTTTGATTACCTGTAAATAGAAAAGAAAGTTTGGTTTAATAACATTTTTAAGCAAATATGATATATTTTAATACACATGAAAACATCTTAACGTGATTTGATAATACTAAAACTTTTTCTTCTTCTTGGCGTAACGTCGGCACTGGGCCTGCTTCTCAGCTTAGTGTTCGATGAGCATTTCCATTATTAACTGAGAGCTTCCTCTGTCAATGATCATTTTACATTTGTATATCGTGTGTATCACAGATTGTCAACCTACCACAAATGGGTCAATGTGAATTTACATAATACTGTTATACCGTTTTCCACTTTTATTAGTAACACATGGTTCTTCCACCTAATAGTCGAATATATTTGTTCAACAAAGTTCAATCAGCCTGTTTCAAAATATCTACACACCCGAACGTTATCTTCAAAAATAGTTGAAGATGCAAGCATTCCAGTTGGTTCTATTTCCCATGAGGGCAGATAACCACATTTCAATATTTACTTTCAATTTCAACTAAACTGTCGACATTTATTTGGGAACAAGCAGCAGCCTGTGCACAGCAGAGCACACAGCGTGCATAAAATATGTAGAAACTAGAAAATACCTCTCTTTCGCCCGACAAACGTCCCATCCCGCCGCCGTCGCCACCCCAAGCTAGTGCTCAACCAGAAAAAGTATTGAACCATAATCATCGTGCAAACACACTCAACTTCTCACCTCTCTCGAGGGAACGATAAAGTACCAACATTTAATTTGTCGTTCCTCGCCGCACCACCGCCCGGATCATGCCTACCCACACAACGCATGCATGCACCGAAAAACTTCACTCGGATGCAATTGGTTTATAAAATATTGAACTTTTAAACACAGAGAAGTATAGAGAAACACACTGCACTGTACTCGTTCATGCACATTGCACATTGCAGACAGTCAGTCAGTAGTGGGTAGTCGTAGTAGTAGAAGAGGTACTTTCATAGTTTTCATCCTGAAGGTCTCTTGATTCAAAACGAACGGTTCCAGTCAGTCGTCGAAGTCGTCGACGACGTTGTAGCATTCAGATTTGGTTTCTTGTTACTTCTTTTCGATTTCTTCTGTTGGGGGAATCGGGGGTCAAACGTGCCGCTTCTAACCAATTTTGCTTCTGCCTAAGATGAAAACGAACGAGAACACCCAACGACTCAATTGGCTACTCGTAGCACCTTTTGCGGTTCTTCGGGAATTCCTCTAGAGGTTTCAAAACAGTACCCATGGGAATTCCTCCAGGAGTATCTCCGAGTATTTCCCTAGGAATACCTCCAGGAAATTCTCAAGTAGTCCCTCCGGGGATTTCTCTAGGCGACCCTCCAGGAATTCTTTAAGAGGTTTAATAGAGTTCCTTCAGGAATGCCTCTATGAGTACCTTCAGGAATTTCTCTGGGAGTGTCTCCGGGATTTACTTTAGAAGTTCCACCAAAAACTTTTCAGGAGTACATCCGGAAACATCTCTAGAAATTTCTACAGAAATTCCTCTAGGAAGTCTTCCGGGTATTCCTTGAGAAATTTCTTAGGAAATTCTTCAAGGTGTTTCTCCAAAAAAATCTATAGGATTGCCTCTAGGTAGAGGATCTCTTCCGAGGAGTTCGCTGGGAGTTCTGTTGGAAGTTTTTCTTTGAGAATTGTTTGTACGAGTTCCTCCAGGAATTTATTTAGGAGTTCACCGAAAAATTCGTCTAGGAGTTTCTCCGCGAATTTATCTAGGCAGTCCTCCGGGAATTCCTTTAGAAGTTCCTCCAAGAATTTTGCTGGAGTTCCTCCGGGAGCTTCTGTTGAAGTACCTCTTTTTTTCTGAAAATTCTTCCAAGAATTTTTCTATTGGTATTGGTCCTGAAACTCTTCTTGGAGTTTCTCCAAAAACTGCTCCAAGAGGTCCCTCTCAAATGTTTTTAGGAGTTCCTCCAGGAATTTACCTAGGAGTACCTTCAAGATTTTCTTCAGGCTGTCCTCCGGGACTTTCTCTGGGAGTTCCACTGAGATTTTTTTCTTAGGAGTTCCTGCGGGAATTCCTCGAGAAGTTCCTTCGCGAATTCCTCTGTCATCCTCCGAGAATTTTTCTAGGAGTTCCAATGAGGTTTTTTAGTTTCTCGAGAATTCCACTAGAAGTTTTTCCGAGAAAACCTTTCGAAGTTTTTCCAAGAATCTTGATTTATCGACTGTAAAGTTTCTTATCAAATATGGTTTGGCATGCAGTCTCTCAAATCAAAGGAAACAGAGGTGATCTTTTTTCCGACGTTTCGGCGCAATGTATTTTGCCTTCTTCTTGGGATCATAGAGTTCTGTTTTTTTGTGATTGTGTGTTTAATTTTTAAATAAACTTGTCCTGTTTTTGTTCGTCACATCACGTTGCAGTTCAAGTTCACTCACTGCTTTGGTAGACTGGTAGAAGCAGTGAGTGAAATTGAACTTCATCGTGATGCGACGAACAAAAACAGGACAATTTTATGTAAAAATTAAATACACAATCACAAAAAAACAGAACTCTTTGATCCCAAGAAGAAGGCAAAATACATTGCATCGGAACGTCGGAAAATGAATAACCTCTGCTTCATTTGATTTGAGAGACTGTTTCTCCAAGAATTGTTCAGAAGTTCTGTTAACATAGTAAGCATTGGATTTGTATCCCCTCAATACAAGTCAGACGCTTTTCATTCTATCAGGATATGAGCCCGGGGTAGCTCTTACCGACTAGTGTAGCCTAGCAACCGGCCAAACAACAAGCCGAAAAGTGAATTTTTTTTTTCTCAAGAAGTCTGCAAGATTATTTCATCTGAAGCATGTCCGTGAGAAGATCTGGAGAAGGGTTCCTGCCACCACCAGCAGCTCTAGATGGATTTCCGGTCAAAGACGGACTACCGCCAAATGGTCCTGCTCAAGCTATCGGTTCTGGCAGCCGAAGGGAAGTGGCCCCCAGTGGAAACCAGGAAGCAAGAGTGTACGACCAGCGAGTTCCGTTCAGCGGTGCGTCTCATCAATCCCTGGAGAAGCTGAAGGGCCGTGACGATTACGCGGCGTGGGCGATCGGAATGCGGATGGTGGTGATTAAGGAGGGAACCTGGCGAGCTGTGAATTTCCCGGACGACGTGCAGATCAGCGAGGATTTGTCGGACCGTGCCTTGGCGACAATTTGCCTCAGCATCGATAGGTATAATTATAGCCTCGTTCAAAATGCCCGGACAGCCAAAGAAGCTTGGCACAGCCTTCGGACCACCTTTCAGGACAGCGGGAAATATCGGAAGATTAGCCTGCTGCGGAAGTTGATGCGGTTGGAACTCGAGGACTATTCTTCCGTGGAGGAGTACGTGGATGAAATTTTGACTACAAGCCAGAAGTTGCAGGAGATCGGTTTCCCCCTCAATTACGAATGGATGTCGCTTATCCTCATGATGGGGCTGCCGAAACGATACGAACCGATGGTCATGGGAATGGACGCATCAGATATCAAGTGGACGGCAGACTGGATGAAGTCGAAGATTCTCCAGGACGTAACGATCGAGCCCGACACCAGGGCTGGCGGTTCAAGTGCGGCATTAGCGACTGGTCCGAAGCAAGGTAGCAGGAAGAAGGACAAGTCGGTCATGTGGTGCTTCAAGTGCGAGAAGCTTAGGCACTACGAGTCGGAGTGTCCACAGAAGTCGATGACGAAGAACGAGAGGAATTCCCGGAGCACGAAAAAGAAGGCACTCTTGGCGTGCAAGAAGCAGAACTACCTCAAGCAGGCCAGCAGAGTCTGGAACATCAAGCTGGATCAGAAGCTAAAGCGGATGTGGCTAAAGCACTCGCAGTACGACACGTGCGTATATTACAAGATGGAAAGTGGCAAGATCATCATCGTGGCGGTCTACGTCGACGACTTTTTTTTGTGATCCAACGATCAAGGTATGGTCGACGATGTGAAGCAGCAGTTGTGCGACGAATTCCGGATGAAGGACCTAAGCCAAGCCAAGCAGATTCTGGGTCTGCTTGTCACCAGGACCGACGACGCTTTTTCCATCGACCAGGAGCGGTACATCGTGGAATTGCTCGAGAAGTTCAATATGGCGGATTGCAATCCAGTATCGACCTCGCTGGACGCGAACCAGCGACTGCTGAAGACGATGAGCCCACGAAATGAGGGGGAACGTGAAAGGATGAAGGAAGTTCCATTTCGTGAGCTGATTGGAGGTCTTCAGTTCATCGCATAGTGCACGAGGTTAGACATCAGACACGCGGTAAGCGTGGTAAATTCGTTCTGCAGCGATCCGGGCCTTCCACACTGGACAGCGGCCAAAAGGATTTTGCGATACCTCAAAGGGACCAAGCAGTGCAAACTGACATACAGGAGAGATGCGGATCCGGCATTTTCAGGATACAGCGATGCCGACTAGGCGAACGATCCGGAGACGAGGTGATCAGTCAGTGGTTACGTATTTCTGCAGTGTGGCGGAGCGATTTCCTGGAGTTCCAGAAGACAAGCAACTGTTGCTTTATCGACCACGGAAGCGGAATACATGGAACTTTCCACGGTCACTCAAGAGGCCGTCTGGTGGCGAGGGTTCATCCGTGAGCTGTACAGCATCAACAAGTCTCTGATCATCAAGTGTGACAACAAGAGATCAATACGCCTGGCTGAGAAGGAGATAGGCTACTCGGCGAGGACTAAGCATATCGACGTGCGACACCACTTCGTTCAAGAGCAAGCGGAGGCGAAGTCGATCAAGCTAGAACACGTGGCTTCCAATCTTCAAGCGGCAGATATCCAGGAAGTTATTAGGTTTAATACAAATACACTCTTATGGGGGGATGTTAACATAGTAAGCATTGGATTTGTATCCCCTCAATAAATCATTCGTTGTTTATCACTACACCTGGTCAGACGCTTTTCATTCTATCAAGTTCTTCTAGGAGTTCCTCCGGGAATTTCTCTAGGTGGTCATCTGAGAGTTCGACTGGGAGTTTCAGTTGGATTTTTTGCTGGAATTCCTCTTGGCGGTTAATTCCTCTAAAAGAACTGTGGAGTTTAGTATTTCTCTGGGAAGGAATCACCCCTCACGTGCAGCACACACAACTTACTCAGGCTGACGTTGGTTCGCAAGTGGCAAGAGTGAACGCGGTTGGGTGACGCCTGGAGTTGTTGCTGCGCAAGCGGGGATGCTAACATTGCCTGCTTGACAGTTCGCATCACATTCAAATGCGCTATATCGCCTGCTGTGATCATTCTCTTTATCACAGCTTTATTCAGTACATCTTATATCTCACATCCTTCTTCTACTCTGAAGAAGTTTTACACATTTTTAACATAAAATTGAATTTCCGTATCTCAATTTGGAGTATTTACAGTCGGGTCTCCTATAAGACGCTGCCACCCACTTTACGCCCACTACAATTTCTCAGCTGCTTTGCAGCCGATTCAGTTGATTTTTTGACTGCAGCAAGGCTATATTATAGGCCAGTTACATACCAAAAATGAACTAAATTGGTTGAAAGACAATGTGTGAATTACGGTGGGCGTAAAGTGGGTGGCAGCGTCTTATAGGAGACCCAACTGTACTTACAACCATTCAACACAATTAACTGTTATATTACATCGTCACATACGTTGCAACTGCTGCCATGGCTACCGAATATAGTTTTCATTGTGAGGTACCATTCTGACTATACTGCTGTTACTTTGTTTTCCAAAAAGATCGAACATTTTAGTACTTAATTGTAGGAATGATGTTTTCTGACGAGCAATGGTAGCTTGCACAGTGTGGTCATCATTATCTCTCTCTCTCTCTCTCTCTCTCTCTCTCTTTTCCTCTTGTTCGGGGTCGCTCGATACAGCCGTCCTTGCTCTCAAAATAGTTTTGAAGGCAATGCCTAAAAATCATATGTGATTTTGTTGAAGTTTTGTTTGTAATGCAAGGCTCTATACTTGTAATATTTAAGAAAATTACCGCTTTGGTACTGGGTGGTTCCGAAAAAAAATCTTGCTCGTTGAGTCTTTATTCATTCTCATACCCGAATTTATCCCATTGCACCGTCGTTTAAATTCGAGATATCTAATAAAATACATTATATATAATCTATAGATCTATCTATAGATAAAGAGAATGAAGCATTGTCATTCGTTGAAATACTAGCCACAGAAAACAAACTGCATCAACATAATCCTTCTTTTTTCTAGCCGACATTGACGGCACCTTTTGATAACCATTCGATCCCACATTGGCACGAATCAAAACTACGGGATTATTCTAATATATTTTTATTTTGCGTACATTGCTAAGATTTATCGACCACGGCAAACAACACGATGTAAGCTTCAGATCCGACATTTGCATGAAAGAAAACAACTCGATCTTTCTAACCTAGCTTTTCGTCAGCGGACATTGTCGGGATTCTCCCTCCACGGCAAGTAACACGCTGTAAGCTTCCGATCCGACATTTGCACGATGCAAAACAACAGGATCTTTCTAACCTAGCTTTTCGTCAGCGGACATTGTCGGGATTCTCCCTCCACGGCAAACAACATGCTGTAAGCTTCCGATCCGACATTTGCCCGATGCAAAACAACAGGATCTTTCTAATGTTGCTTTTCGGCAGCGGACATTGCCGGAGGTTTCCCCCCACGGCAAACAACACGCTGTAAGCATTCGATCCGACATTTGCACGACGCAAAACAACAGGATCTTTCTAACCTTGTTTTTCGGCAGCGGACATTGCCGGAGGTTTTCCCCCACGGCAAACAACACGCTGTAAGCATGCGATCCGACATTTGCACAGTGCAAAACAACAGGATCTTTCTAACCTTGCTTTTCGGCAGCGGACATTGCCGGAGGTTTTCCCCCACGGCAAACAACACGCTGTAAGCATGCGATCCGACATTTGCACAGTGCAAAACAACAGGATCTTTCTAACCTTGCTTTTCGGCAGCGGACATTGCCGGAGGTTTTCCCCCACGGCAAACAACACGCTGTAAGCATTCGATCCGACATTTGCACGATGCAAAACAACAGGATCTTTCTAACCTAGCTTTTCGTCAGCGGACATTGTCGGGATTCTCCCTCCACGGCAAACAACATGCTGTAAGCTTCCGATCCGACATTTGCCCGATGCAAAACAACAGGATCTTTCTAATGTTGCTTTTCGGCAGCGGACATTGCCGGAGGTTTTCCCCCACGGCAAACAACACGCTGTAAGCATTCGATCCGACATTTGCACAGTGCAAAACAACAGGATCTTTCTAACCTTGCTTTTCGGCAGCGGACATTGCCGGAGGTTTTCCCCCACGGCAAACAACACGCTGTAAGCATTCGATCCGACATTTGCACGATGCAAAACAACAGGATCTTTCTAACCTTGCTTTTCGGCAGCGAACACTGCCGGAGGTTTTCCCCCACGGCAAACAACACGCTGTAAGCATTCGATCCGACATTTGCACGATGCAAAACAACAGGATCTTTCTAACCTTGCTTTTCGGCAGCGGACATTGCTGGAGGTTTTCCCCCACGGCAAACAACACGCTGTAAGCATTCGATCCGACATTTGCACAGTGCAAAACAACAGGATCTTTCTAACCTTGCTTTTCGGCAGCGGACATTGCCGGAGGTTTTCCCCCACGGCAAACAACACGCTGTAAGCATTCGATCCGACATTTGCACGATGCAAAACAACAGGATCTTTCTAACCTTGCTTTTCGGCAGCGGACATTGCCGGAGGTTTTCCCCCACGGCAAACAACATGCTGTAAGCTTCCGATCCGACATTTGCCCGATGCAAAACAACAGGATCTTTCTAATGTTGCTTTTCGGCAGCGGACATTGCCGGAGGTTTTCCCCCACGGCAAACAACACGCTGTAAGCATTCGATCCGACATTTGCACAGTGCAAAACAACAGGATCTTTCTAACCTTGCTTTTCGGCAGCGGACATTGCCGGAGGTTTTCCCCCACGGCAAACAACACGCTGTAAGCATTCGATCCGACATTTGCACGATGCAAAACAACAGGATCTTTCTAACCTTGCTTTTCGGCAGCGGACATTGCCGGAGGTTTTCCCCCACGGCAAACAACACGCTGTAAGCATTCGATCCGACATTTGCACGATGCAAAACAACAGGATCTTTCTAACCTTGCTTTTCGGCAGCGGACATTGCCGGAGGTTTTCCCCCACGGCAAACAACACGCTGTAAGCATTCGATCCGACATTTGCACAGTGCAAAACAACAGGATCTTTCTAACCTTGCTTTTCGGCAGCGGACATTGCCGGAGGTTTTCCCCCACGGCAAACAACACGCTGTAAGCATTCGATCCGACATTTGCACGATGCAAAACAACAGGATCTTTCTAACCTTGCTTTTCGGCAGCGGACATTGCCGGAGGTTTTCCCCCACGGCAAACAACACGCTGTAAGCATTCGATCCGACATTTGCACGATGCAAAACAACAGGATCTTTCTAACCTTGCTTTTCGGCAGCGGACATTGCTGGAGGTTTTCCCCCACGGCAAACAACACGCTGTAAGCATTCGATCCGACATTTGCACAGTGCAAAACAACAGGATCTTTCTAACCTTGCTTTTCGGCAGCGGACATTGCCGGAGGTTTTCCCCCACGGCAAACAACACGCTGTAAGCATTCGATCCGACATTTGCACGATGCAAAACAACAGGATCTTTCTAACCTTGCTTTTCGGCAGCGGACATTGCCGGAGGTTTTCCCCCACGGCAAACAACACGCTGTAAGCATTCGATCCGACATTTGCACGATGCAAAACAACAGGATCTTTCTAACCTTGCTTTTCGGCAGCGGACATTGCCGGAGGTTTTCCCCCACGGCAAACAACACGCTGTAAGCATTCGATCCGACATTTGCACAGTGCAAAACAACAGGATCTTTCTAACCTTGCTTTTCGGCAGCGGACATTGCCGGAGGTTTTCCCCCACGGCAAACAACACGCTGTAAGCATTCGATCCGACATTTGCACGATGCAAAACAACAGGATCTTTCTAACCTTGCTTTTCGGCAGCGGACATTGCCGGAGGTTTTCCCCCACGGCAAACAACACGCTGTAAGCATTCGATCCGACATTTGCACGATGCAAAACAACAGGATCTTTCTAACCTTGCTTTTCGGCAGCGGACATTGCTGGAGGTTTTCCCCCACGGCAAACAACACGCTGTAAGCATTCGATCCGACATTTGCACAGTGCAAAACAACAGGATCTTTCTAACCTTGCTTTTCGGCAGCGGACATTGCCGGAGGTTTTCCCCCACGGCAAACAACACGCTGTAAGCATTCGATCCGACATTTGCACGATGCAAAACAACAGGATCTTTCTAACCTTGCTTTTCGGCAGCGGACATTGCCGGAGGTTTTCCCCCACGGCAAACAACACGCTGTAAGCATTCGATCCGACATTTGCACGATGCAAAACAACAGGATCTTTCTAACCTTGCTTTTCGGCAGCGGACATTGCCGGAGGTTTTCCCCCACGGCAAACAACATGCTGTAAGCTTCCGATCCGACATTTGCCCGATGCAAAACAACAGGATCTTTCTAATGTTGCTTTTCGGCAGCGGACATTGCCGGAGGTTTTCCCCCACGGCAAACAACACGCTGTAAGCATTCGATCCGACATTTGCACAGTGCAAAACAACAGGATCTTTCTAACCTAGCTTTTCGGCAGCGGACATTGCCGGAGGTTTTCCCCCACGGCAAACAACACGCTGTAAGCATTCGATCCGACATTTGCACGATGCAAAACAACAGGATCTTTCTAACCTTGCTTTTCGGCAGCGGACATTGCCGGAGGTTTTCCCCCACGGCAAACAACACGCTGTAAGCATTCGATCCGACATTTGCACGATGCAAAACAACAGGATCTTTCTAACCTTGCTTTTCGGCAGCGGACATTGCTGGAGGTTTTCCCCCACGGCAAACAACACGCTGTAAGCATTCGATCCGACATTTGCACAGTGCAAAACAACAGGATCTTTCTAACCTTGCTTTTCGGCAGCGGACATTGCCGGAGGTTTTCCCCCACGGCAAACAACACGCTGTAAGCATTCGATCCGACATTTGCACGATGCAAAACAACAGGATCTTTCTAACCTTGCTTTTCGGCAGCGGACATTGCCGGAGGTTTTCCCCCACGGCAAACAACACGCTGTAAGCATTCGATCCGACATTTGCACGATGCAAAACAACAGGATCTTTCTAACCTTGCTTTTCGGCAGCGGACATTGCTGGAGGTTTTCCCCCACGGCAAACAACACGCTGTAAGCATTCGATCCGACATTTGCACAGTGCAAAACAACAGGATCTTTCTAACCTTGCTTTTCGGCAGCGGACATTGCCGGAGGTTTTCCCCCACGGCAAACAACACGCTGTAAGCATTCGATCCGACATTTGCACGATGCAAAACAACAGGATCTTTCTAACCTTGCTTTTCGGTAGCGGACATTGCCGGAGGTTTTCCCCCACGGCAAACAACACGCTGTAAGCATTCGATCCGACATTTGCACGATGCAAAACAACAGGATCTTTCTAACCTTGCTTTTCGGCAGCGGACATTGCCGGAGGTTTTCCCCCACGGCAAACAACATGCTGTAAGCTTCCGATCCGACATTTGCCCGATGCAAAACAACAGGATCTTTCTAATGTTGCTTTTCGGCAGCGGACATTGCCGGAGGTTTCCCCCCACGGCAAACAACACGATGTAAGCATTCGATCCGACATTTGCACGACGCAAAACAACAGGATCTTTCTAACCTTGCTTTTCGGCAGCGGACATTGCCGGAGGTTTTCCCCCACGGCAAACAACACGCTGTAAGCATTCGATCCGACATTTGCACGATGCAAAACAACAGGATCTTTCTAACCTTGCTTTTCGGCAGCGGACATTGCCGGAGGTTTTCCCCCACGGCAAACAACACGCTGTAAGCATTCGATCCGACATTTGCACGATGCAAAACAACAGGATCTTTCTAACCTTGCTTTTCGGTAGCGGACATTGCCGGAGGTTTTCCCCCACGGCAAACAACACGCTGTAAGCATTCGATCCGACATTTGCACGATGCAAAACAACAGGATCTTTCTAACCTTGCTTTTCGGCAGCGGACATTGCTGGAGGTTTTCCCCCACGGCAAACAACACGCTGTAAGCATTCGATCCGACATTTGCACAGTGCAAAACAACAGGATCTTTCTAACCTTGCTTTTCGGCAGCGGACATTGCCGGAGGTTTTCCCCCACGGCAAACAACACGCTGTAAGCATTCGATCCGACATTTGCACGATGCAAAACAACAGGATCTTTCTAACCTTGCTTTTCGGTAGCGGACATTGCCGGAGGTTTTCCCCCACGGCAAACAACACGCTGTAAGCATTCGATCCGACATTTGCACGATGCAAAACAACAGGATCTTTCTAACCTTGCTTTTCGGCAGCGGACATTGCCGGAGGTTTTCCCCCACGGCAAACAACATGCTGTAAGCTTCCGATCCGACATTTGCCCGATGCAAAACAACAGGATCTTTCTAATGTTGCTTTTCGGCAGCGGACATTGCCGGAGGTTTCCCCCCACGGCAAACAACACGATGTAAGCATTCGATCCGACATTTGCACGACGCAAAACAACAGGATCTTTCTAACCTTGCTTTTCGGCAGCGGACATTGCCGGAGGTTTTCCCCCACGGCAAACAACACGCTGTAAGCATTCGATCCGACATTTGCACGATGCAAAACAACAGGATCTTTCTAACCTTGCTTTTCGGCAGCGGACATTGCCGGAGGTTTTCCCCCACGGCAAACAACACGCTGTAAGCATTCGATCCGACATTTGCACGATGCAAAACAACAGGATCTTTCTAACCTTGCTTTTCGGCAGCGGACATTGCTGGAGGTTTTCCCCCACGGCAAACAACACGCTGTAAGCATTCGATCCGACATTTGCACAGTGCAAAACAACAGGATCTTTCTAACCTTGCTTTTCGGCAGCGGACATTGCCGGAGGTTTTCCCCCACGGCAAACAACACGCTGTAAGCATTCGATCCGACATTTGCACGATGCAAAACAACAGGATCTTTCTAACCTTGCTTTTCGGTAGCGGACATTGCCGGAGGTTTTCCCCCACGGCAAACAACACGCTGTAAGCATTCGATCCGACATTTGCACAGTGCAAAACAACAGGATCTTTCTAACCTTGCTTTTCGGCAGCGGACATTGCCGGAGGTTTTTCCCCCACGGCAAACAACACGCTGTAAGCATTCGATCCGACATTTGCACGATGCAAAACAACAGGATCTTTCTAACCTTGCTTTTCGGCAGCGGACATTGCCGGAGGTTTTCCCCCACGGCAAACAACACGCTGTAAGCATTCGATCCGACATTTGCACGATGCAAAACAACAGGATCTTTCTAACCTTGCTTTTCGGCAGCGGACATTGCTGGAGGTTTTCCCCCACGGCAAACAACACGCTGTAAGCATTCGATCCGACATTTGCACAGTGCAAAACAACAGGATCTTTCTAACCTTGCTTTTCGGCAGCGGACATTGCCGGAGGTTTTCCCCCACGGCAAACAACACGCTGTAAGCATTCGATCCGACATTTGCACAGTGCAAAACAACAGGATCTTTTTAACCTTGCTTTTCGGCAGCGGACATTGCCGGAGGTTTTCCCCCACGGCAAACAACACGCTGTAAGCATTCGATCCGACATTTGCACGATGCAAAACAACAGGATCTTTCTAACCTTGCTTTTCGGCAGCGGACATTGCCGGAGGTTTTCCCCCACGGCAAACAACACGCTGTAAGCATTCGATCCGACATTTGCACGATGCAAAACAACAGGATCTTTCTAACCTTGCTTTTCGGCAGCGGACATTGCCGGAGGTTTTCCCCCACGGCAAACAACACGCTGTAAGCATTCGATCCGACATTTGCACGATGCAAAACAACAGGATCTTTCTAACCTTGCTTTTCGGCAGCGGACATTGCCGGAGGTTTTCCCCCACGGCAAACAACACGCTGTAAGCATTCGATCCGACATTTGCACGATGCAAAACAACAGGATCTTTCTAACCTTGCTTTTCGGCAGCGGACATTGCCGGAGGTTTTCCCCCACGGCAAACAACACGCTGTAAGCATTCGATCCGACATTTGCACAGTGCAAAACAACAGGATCTTTCTAACCTTGCTTTTCGGCAGCGGACATTGCCGGAGGTTTTCCCCCACGGCAAACAACACGCTGTAAGCATTCGATCCGACATTTGCACGATGCAAAACAACAGGATCTTTCTAACCTTGCTTTTCGGCAGCGGACATTGCCGGAGGTTTTCCCCCACGGCAAACAACACGCTGTAAGCATTCGATCCGACATTTGCACGATGCAAAACAACAGGATCTTTCTAACCTTGCTTTTCGGCAGCGGACATTGCCGGAGGTTTTCCCCCACGACAAACAACACGCTGTAAGCATTCGATCCGACATTTGCACGATGCAAAACAACAGGATCTTTCTAACCTTGCTTTTCGGCAGCGGACATTGCCGGAGGTTTTCCCCCACGACAAACAACACGCTGTAAGCATTCGATCCGACATTTGCACGATGCAAAACAACAGGATCTTTCTAACCTTGCTTTTCGGCAGCGGACATTGCCGGAGGTTTCTCCCCACGGCAAACAACACGATGTAAGCATTCGATCCGACATTTGCACGACGCAAAACAACAGGATCTTTCTAACCTTGCTTTTCGGCAGCGGACATTGCCGGAGGTTTTCCCCCACGGCAAACAACACGCTGTAAGCATTCGATCCGACATTTGCACGATGCAAAACAACAGGATCTTTCTAACCTTGCTTTTCGGTAGCGGACATTGCCGGAGGTTTTCCCCCACGGCAAACAACACGCTGTAAGCATTCGATCCGACATTTGCACGATGCAAAACAACAGGATCTTTCTAACCTTGCTTTTCGGCAGCGGACATTGCCGGAGGTTTTCCCCCACGGCAAACAACATGCTGTAAGCTTCCGATCCGACATTTGCCCGATGCAAAACAACAGGATCTTTCTAATGTTGCTTTTCGGCAGCGGACATTGCCGGAGGTTTCCCCCCACGGCAAACAACACGATGTAAGCATTCGATCCGACATTTGCACGACGCAAAACAACAGGATCTTTCTAACCTTGCTTTTCGGCAGCGGACATTGCCGGAGGTTTTCCCCCACGGCAAACAACACGCTGTAAGCATTCGATCCGACATTTGCACGATGCAAAACAACAGGATCTTTCTAACCTTGCTTTTCGGCAGCGGACATTGCCGGAGGTTTTCCCCCACGGCAAACAACACGCTGTAAGCATTCGATCCGACATTTGCACGATGCAAAACAACAGGATCTTTCTAACCTTGCTTTTCGGTAGCGGACATTGCCGGAGGTTTTCCCCCACGGCAAACAACACGCTGTAAGCATTCGATCCGACATTTGCACGATGCAAAACAACAGGATCTTTCTAACCTTGCTTTTCGGCAGCGGACATTGCTGGAGGTTTTCCCCCACGGCAAACAACACGCTGTAAGCATTCGATCCGACATTTGCACAGTGCAAAACAACAGGATCTTTCTAACCTTGCTTTTCGGCAGCGGACATTGCCGGAGGTTTTCCCCCACGGCAAACAACACGCTGTAAGCATTCGATCCGACATTTGCACGATGCAAAACAACAGGATCTTTCTAACCTTGCTTTTCGGTAGCGGACATTGCCGGAGGTTTTCCCCCACGGCAAACAACACGCTGTAAGCATTCGATCCGACATTTGCACGATGCAAAACAACAGGATCTTTCTAACCTTGCTTTTCGGCAGCGGACATTGCCGGAGGTTTTCCCCCACGGCAAACAACATGCTGTAAGCTTCCGATCCGACATTTGCCCGATGCAAAACAACAGGATCTTTCTAATGTTGCTTTTCGGCAGCGGACATTGCCGGAGGTTTCCCCCCACGGCAAACAACACGATGTAAGCATTCGATCCGACATTTGCACGACGCAAAACAACAGGATCTTTCTAACCTTGCTTTTCGGCAGCGGACATTGCCGGAGGTTTTCCCCCACGGCAAACAACACGCTGTAAGCATTCGATCCGACATTTGCACGATGCAAAACAACAGGATCTTTCTAACCTTGCTTTTCGGCAGCGGACATTGCCGGAGGTTTTCCCCCACGGCAAACAACACGCTGTAAGCATTCGATCCGACATTTGCACGATGCAAAACAACAGGATCTTTCTAACCTTGCTTTTCGGCAGCGGACATTGCCGGAGGTTTTCCCCCACGGCAAACAACACGCTGTAAGCATTCGATCCGACATTTGCACGATGCAAAACAACAGGATCTTTCTAACCTTGCTTTTCGGCAGCGGACATTGCTGGAGGTTTTCCCCCACGGCAAACAACACGCTGTAAGCATTCGATCCGACATTTGCACAGTGCAAAACAACAGGATCTTTCTAACCTTGCTTTTCGGCAGCGGACATTGCCGGAGGTTTTCCCCCACGGCAAACAACACGCTGTAAGCATTCGATCCGACATTTGCACAGTGCAAAACAACAGGATCTTTCTAACCTTGCTTTTCGGCAGCGGACATTGCCGGAGGTTTTCCCCCACGGCAAACAACACGCTGTAAGCATTCGATCCGACATTTGCACGATGCAAAACAACAGGATCTTTCTAACCTTGCTTTTCGGCAGCGGACATTGCCGGAGGTTTTCCCCCACGGCAAACAACACGCTGTAAGCATTCGATCCGACATTTGCACAGTGCAAAACAACAGGATCTTTCTAACCTTGCTTTTCGGCAGCGGACATTGCCGGAGGTTTTCCCCCACGGCAAACAACACGCTGTAAGCATTCGATCCGACATTTGCACGATGCAAAACAACAGGATCTTTCTAACCTTGCTTTTCGGTAGCGGACATTGCCGGAGGTTTTCCCCCACGGCAAACAACACGCTGTAAGCATTCGATCCGACATTTGCACAGTGCAAAACAACAGGATCTTTCTAACCTTGCTTTTCGGCAGCGGACATTGCCGGAGGTTTTCCCCCACGGCAAACAACACGCTGTAAGCATTCGATCCGACATTTGCACGATGCAAAACAACAGGATCTTTCTAACCTTGCTTTTCGGCAGCGGACATTGCCGGAGGTTTTCCCCCACGGCAAACAACACGCTGTAAGCATTCGATCCGACATTTGCACGATGCAAAACAACAGGATCTTTCTAACCTTGCTTTTCGGCAGCGGACATTGCTGGAGGTTTTCCCCCACGGCAAACAACACGCTGTAAGCATTCGATCCGACATTTGCACAGTGCAAAACAACAGGATCTTTCTAACCTTGCTTTTCGGCAGCGGACATTGCCGGAGGTTTTCCCCCACGGCAAACAACACGCTGTAAGCATTCGATCCGACATTTGCACGATGCAAAACAACAGGATCTTTCTAACCTTGCTTTTCGGCAGCGGACATTGCCGGAGGTTTTCCCCCACGGCAAACAACACGCTGTAAGCATTCGATCCGACATTTGCACGATGCAAAACAACAGGATCTTTCTAACCTTGCTTTTCGGCAGCGGACATTGCCGGAGGTTTTCCCCCACGGCAAACAACACGCTGTAAGCATTCGATCCGACATTTGCACGATGCAAAACAACAGGATCTTTCTAACCTTGCTTTTCGGCAGCGGACATTGCCGGAGGTTTTCCCCCACGGCAAACAACACGCTGTAAGCATTCGATCCGACATTTGCACGATGCAAAACAACAGGATCTTTCTAACCTTGCTTTTCGGCAGCGGACATTGCCGGAGGTTTTCCCCCACGGCAAACAACACGCTGTAAGCATTCGATCCGACATTTGCACGATGCAAAACAACAGGATCTTTCTAACCTTGCTTTTCGGCAGCGGACATTGCCGGAGGTTTTCCCCCACGGCAAACAACACGCTGTAAGCATTCGATCCGACATTTGCACAGTGCAAAACAACAGGATCTTTCTAACCTTGCTTTTCGGCAGCGGACATTGCCGGAGGTTTTCCCCCACGGCAAACAACACGCTGTAAGCATTCGATCCGACATTTGCACGATGCAAAACAACAGGATCTTTCTAACCTTGCTTTTCGGCAGCGGACATTGCCGGAGGTTTTCCCCCACGGCAAACAACACGCTGTAAGCATTCGATCCGACATTTGCACGATGCAAAACAACAGGATCTTTCTAACCTTGCTTTTCGGCAGCGGACATTGCCGGAGGTTTTCCCCCACGACAAACAACACGCTGTAAGCATTCGATCCGACATTTGCACGATGCAAAACAACAGGATCTTTCTAACCTTGCTTTTCGGCAGCGGACATTGCCGGAGGTTTTCCCCCACGACAAACAACACGCTGTAAGCATTCGATCCGACATTTGCACGATGCAAAACAACAGGATCTTTCTAACCTTGCTTTTCGGCAGCGGACATTGCCGGAGGTTTTCCCCCACGACAAACAACACGCTGTAAGCATTCGATCCGACATTTGCACGATGCAAAACAACAGGATCTTTCTAACCTTGCTTTTCGGCAGCGGACATTGCCGGAGGTTTTCCCTCACGACAAACAACACGCTGTAAGCATTCGATCCGACATTTGCACGATGCAAAACAAACAGGATCTTTCTAACCTTGCTTTTCGGCAGCGGACATTGCCGGAGGTTTTCCCCCACGGCAAACAACACGCTGTAAGCATTCGATCCGACATTTGCACGATGCAAAACAACAGGATCTTTCTAACCTTGCTTTTCGGCAGCGGACATTGCCGGAGGTTTTCCCCCACGACAAACAACACGCTGTAAGCATTCGATCCGACATTTGCACGATGCAAAACAACAGGATCTTTCTAACCTTGCTTTTCGGCAGCGGACATTGCCGGAGGTTTTCCCCCACGACAAACAACACGCTGTAAGCATTCGATCCGACATTTGCACGATGCAAAACAACAGGATCTTTCTAACCTTGCTTTTCGGCAGCGGACATTGCCGGAGGTTTTCCCCCACGACAAACAACACGCTGTAAGCATTCGATCCGACATTTGCACGATGCAAAACAACAGGATCTTTCTAACCTTGCTTTTCGGCAGCGGACATTGCCGGAGGTTTTCCCCCACGGCAAACAACACGCTGTAAGCATTCGATCCGACATTTGCACGATGCAAAACAACAGGATCTTTCTAACCTTGCTTTTCGGCAGCGGACATTGCCGGAGGTTTTCCCCCACGACAAACAACACGCTGTAAGCATTCGATCCGACATTTGCACGATGCAAAACAACAGGATCTTTCTAACCTTGCTTTTCGGCAGCGGACATTGCCGGAGGTTTTCCCCCACGACAAACAACACGCTGTAAGCATTCGATCCGACATTTGCACGATGCAAAACAACAGGATCTTTCTAACCTTGCTTTTCGGCAGCGGACATTGCCGGAGGTTTTCCCCCACGACAAACAACACGCTGTAAGCATTCGATCCGACATTTGCACGATGCAAAACAACAGGATCTTTCTAACCTTGCTTTTTGGCAGCGGACATTGCCGGAGGTTTTCTCCCACGGCAAACAACACGCTGTAAGCACAAAATAACAGAATCACTTTTCCTTACCAGTTACTGCTGCTGGTTTATTTTTCTCGTGTTTTATTTCACTATAGCTTTTCCTTACCAGTTACTGCTGCTGGTTTATTTTCTCGTGTTTTATTTCTTCCTCGATAATTGTCCAAGCACAAAAATCATCCGGAAGCATGCACCATCCGAAGCCCACGATGAATATCACACCACATTTTTCACTTTTTTGTGTTGTCGTAATTTGCTCACTTACGCATGCAAATTGAAGAGTGATTCCTCCCAGCAAAACAAAAAAAATTGGTTCGATTTTTTTCGTAATTGAACGAAAAACTGGCAGGAATTCGCCAATGTGGAGTTTAGTATTTCTCTGGGAAGGAATCACCCCTCACGTGCAGCACACACAACTTACTCAGGCTGACGTTGGTTCGCAAGTGGCAAGAGTGAACGCGGTTGGGTGACGCCTGGAGTTGTTGCTGCGCAAGCGGGGATGCTAACATTGCCTGCTTGACAGTTCGCATCACATTCAAATGCGCTATATCGCCTGCTGTGATCATTCTCTTTATCACAGCTTTATTCAGTACATCTTATATCTCACAAGAACGTCCACAGATTACATCACGCAAAAATTTACCATTTTCATTCACTACTCCCCCTCCACGCTAGGTCACACTTTTTGTATGGGACCTCTGAAATTTTTGTATGTGTCCTTAAACTTTGCTGAACCCCCCTCGTGACGTAATTTATGGATATTCCCTAAGAGTTCCTCCGGGATTTATTTTACAAAATCCTCCAGAAATTCCTTCAGGAGTCTCTCAGAGAATTCTCCAGGAGTATATTCGGGAATTCCTCTGAGAATTTCTCTAGGAGTATCAATGAGATTTCCTAGATTCTTGGAAAAATTCTCTAGGAGTTCCTTCTGGTGTTCTACAAGGAGTTCCTATGAGAATTTGTCTAGGAGTTCCTCCGGGAATTCCTCTTGGCGTCAACCGGTAATTGCTCTGTGAGTTCCTCCAAAGAATCATACAGAAGTACCTCCAGGAATTCCAGGAATAATTGATTATAATGTAGTAACATCAACATGAATGTATTGTAAATACCTAAGTGCATGTATGTAACATACAACCTATTCGTTTCCTTCAAATAATCATTTCACCCCGATCTTCCGCACGTTTGCTTACAGTTCACCTCCAGCCAACCCAAGACCAGATGTAAAAGTCTGTCTGCAAAAGCCCCGTTTCTCACGCAAACAGCCAACTATGTAGGTACAAGCCCACACTCAGCGAAGTAAACTACCGAAATTCATCAAAATACCTTATGAAATTTAGCCATTACTGTAGAGTATGGATGCCATAAGAATACCTTATGAAAATTTAACATGCTTATTATGACCTAAATACATAAGATAAACTTATGAAAAGAGCAGAAAAATCACAAAATGATGCAGACTGGAATCGATCCATGAACGTCGAGATCACTGAGCTCGTGCCCAACCCACGCGGCTATCGACGCTTGAGAATTCCGTGTTGCCAAATTTGTATAAAAGCCAAACTGTGAGTCGATTCTGCGTCATAGACCGACCTTATGAAAATCGTTCTAGCCGCTATGAATTGTTTAAAGGCCATTTCATAAGTTAGACCTTATGATAATCTTAGGTTTATTTGCCTGAGTGCAGTCACGACAAGTTGAAAACCGAACGAACGTATGCGACGTACGAAACCGGTTCTTCTCGGGCTGGGCTTGGGCAAGATCGACGAGAGCTGATCACGGTTCAATCCGAACCGGCGCGGCAAACCTGTGCAACATAAATTAAGACCCACACGTCTGGGACCGTTTGCTTGCGCTTGTGGAACGACGACGAGATGTTATAACATAACGAACGTAAGGGCAATAACATCAACATGCACATATACCGTTTGAACCCGGTGTCATCTGAATTGGTGTTGGGGAGACTGTTCTCAATGAATCGAAAACATGTTATAACTGAACTTGGTATTCTAGACAGTAGGTAGTTCTGGTGACTTTCATTGTTCAAACTAAACCTTTAAAAACGATACAAACATAAATATACCAGAAAACACAACGTTCAATATGGTCCGAAGAATCAATGAATTGAGTGAACTCAATTTGTTTACATGATATGTTTACATTCGTATTCGTGAATCGGTTCAGTAGTTTTATTGTGAATTCTCATTGATTGCTACAGTGTGTGAGTGCAATCTCATTTGTTCATTTTTTTTTGTTTCCATTCCGCCCGTTCAATCCACTTCTTTTCCTTATATTTCGCAATCTGATCTTTATCGCAATCTCGGTTTTGTTTTTGATGACCACCACGACACGACTCACCGACGACTTGGTTTGGCTACAAATGCGATCTCGATTGTGTAGGTAGGTAGATGGTGGATGGCGTGCTCGCGTGCATACTGAGCAGGACCTCCATGTGCCCCTTTTGATTGGATCTCGGTGGTTGTTTGTACAAAGAGCGCGTTGTACTTTTTTATGGAGGAGGAGGAGGAGAACGGAAAACAATCCAGGCAGGTAATTTTATATCCTGCTAAAAGAGGGTCCAACCTGGGGCAGCCTTTATTTTGTCGGGATGAGAAATGAAAGGAATGGTCCCCGTCGCCCCTTCTTGGTGTATGTATTGTATGCACGTAACGGCCACGGTAAACAACACGAGCGAAGTGAAAGGAAAAGGTCTACAATGGAGGTAATTTCGAGAATGAAAAGTACACACATACATAACGAAATTAGCAGAGCACTTTTGGTTCTCTTCAGATGCTGCGAACTAGAGGGGTCGACCTACAGGGGTGAGGTAATGATTTTTTAGCTATGCATATATCTTTCAAGTATGATAAGAAAGCCAGTACCCAACAAACTGGAAATCCGCTATTAAAGAAAAAAGACAATGCACATTTGATGAGAATAAAGCATGAACCAGCTCGCATAAGTATCTCCAAACCTATTTCCAAGCAAGCGACATGAACTCCCCGCGAAGGATTAACAATGACTCGCCTTAATTGAACTCAAGGAAATTAATCTGCCACTCGAAGACATTTTCGGATGCTTTGAAGTAATGAATCAAAATTCCTGCCGGCAGCTGTGATTCCTATTAGATAACTAAGTAACAACAAACATCACCAAGTATAACATTCACCGAGCCTCATTGCTCGCAATTCACATAGCAAATGCCTCGAATCGCCGTCGCAATCCGTTTAATCCATCTCATTTACGGCAACATGAATCGATCGGCCTGTGCCATTGCACTTAATTTACTGCCAGAAGTAGTACACGCATTCCAGCTGGGCATCCATCTCAGAGCATCATCCAGCCCAGCAACAACTACCCGTTCATTAGTGATGAAGTGCGAGCGTGAACGGCGTTGCTGCACTTAGCCGTCCGGAATGTGTTCGATATCTTCAAATCAAAATACCTCCACGTGTTGGGAAACGCTCGGACTCCACATCGGAACCGAACGTGCGGTCTCTTCGCCCGCAACTGCCCGTGGCCGCCTGCCGACGATACCACCAATCAAGCCGAGCGGGAGTCTTCAATCACGATTTATCGCCCGTTACGGTATGCTGCCAAATCACAATAGAACCATTGAGGGCTTAGGATAGCGCATTTGGTCTGGTGCGTGTGTGCATCATGCTCGGTCGACGTCGTCGTCGGTCAATTGAGGCATGCCTTCGCAGATCAAAACATGTATAGTTGTACGCACGGTGATGTCGTTTCCACCAAACGACCCGATTAAAGTGACATAATACCAACGTCATTCCTAGGGGCCAGGCGACCGAAATTCAACTGCCTTGCATATATCGGTACCCGTCACGTCGTATGCATATGAGTGAAGTGAGGAAAGGAATGGAACGCACTGAATTCAACTGATGAACAGCAGTGTGTGGAAATGATACGTGACGAAGTAATCCGATATGTGTTCAATGTTTCCAATATTAATTTCAAACCAGAACGGTTTTCATCTGACCGTATTTCATTGTTACGATTTATGAGCGACGGCAAAAATGCGAAATTCAATATCCTAAGGTGTCAATTTGCTCTGCTTGCGGACATTTTTTTTTTTTTATTTTTTTTGCTAGGATTCTAGCTGCACTCTGAATAGAGATGATAGAAAAGAGTACGTAATCTTTCAGAAGCAGTTTGCCAGCCGTACACGGAAAATGACATCCATTAAGACACTGTTGCATACTGACTCAAAAAGTTACGGTAGAAGATTGGAATGTTTTCAATTGGTCAGTCAGTCAGAATTTGCCTATGTAGTATTATGGTCACACGGTTTGTGTTTGTCTTCTTGTATGATTTTGTGGTATGGTTCCGTTCAATATGTATTTCTCCTCGTTAAGTCAGTTGTAGTATGTTTGTTTTTTTTTTTTCATCGAATCAATCGAACCCCGTATGCTAAAATATAGTCGATCCTGTGCCAAATTGATTTCTTGATTTCACTAATCGTTTTCTACTTCTCTGTGTTCATCTCTTGTGTCCTTTAATTGTCATCGGTCCAAAACCCACAGAAACATGTAACTGAATTTCTGTTGGTGTCATAATACCAGCTAAGAGATAAACAAAAATACGCCAGTCAGTTGATTGCAATAACATTAAAAAAAAATAATAATAAAGATTGCTTGCCAACTTTTATGTATTCATTTCCCTACAAATACTATGAAAAATATTCAAATTCGTTAAATTTGTTAGATAGTCAGTGATCGCTCCTCATAAGTTGTTTTTAAAAGAATACTGGCAGCACTGCCGATGACGAACCAAAACCAATCGAGTGTTTTGTTGTTGTTTTTTCAATATCTGTTTAGTTCTAAGTAAACTGTTTCAGTAGAAGCATCGATTAAATTTATTTATTTATTTTTTATTTATTGGTCAACGTCTAAGATATTCCTATCGCACAGACTGAATGTTGTTCCTTAGCCTATTCTTAAACATAATTTTACTAATACTAAAATCAAACATATCATAAGCAGAATTAAATAGACGGCAACACTCTACAAGCGGATTAAAAAAACTCCTATGGCCATCATTTGGTATTCTTAAAAATTCATACTCCCTCAATATCCTTGACGGAGCATGAATAGGTAATGCTGCCACGAGGGAACTACATTCTATATTACCTTGCAGAACATCAAACACAAACATTTTACGTAGCATTTCGCTTCTATCACTTAGGATTTCTAGGTTAATCAACTTACACCTGCTTGCATAAGGTGGTAAGCGAATAGGATCGTTCCACGGAAGAGATCGCAATGCATACCTAATGAATTTTCTTTGAACGCTTTCCAGTAATCTGATTTCGCCTATTTGACGAGGAGCCCAGATTTGAATGCCATATTCTAATATGCTTCTAACTAGTGAACAATAGATTGTCTTGAGTGCATAAACATCGTCAAAATCCTTACTATTCCTAATAAGGAATCCAAGTGTTGTTAAGCCTTTGGAAACTGTTACCGAAAGATGTTCCTTAAAGGTTAGAGCTCTATCAACAATAATTCCAAGATCTCGAATGGAAGTTACTCTCTCAATCTTACTGTTTCCTAAGCTATATTGGTGAATGACACCGACTTCACCACGGTATAACGATAGTACCTTAGTTTTTTTCACATTGATTTGCATTTTGTTAGCTACACACCATTCAGCGAGTGAATTCAGGTCATTTTGCAGAGCTTCACTATCAGAATTTGACTTAATTATTCTATAAAATTTTAGATCATCTGCGAACATAGTTTTTTCTGAATCAATAGCTAAACAAATATCATTGATGGTCAAAGTAAACAGCAAAGGACCTAAATGGCTTCCTTGTGGCACCCCTGAAGTTATTGAAAATGTAGAAGACGAAACAGGGCCACACTTGACAAACGTTTTCCGGTCGATAAGGTATGAATTTATCCAGGAGCATAGCCATGTAGGGAATCCAAGGTGATTCATCTTGCTGGTGATAACATCGTGTGACAAGGTATCAAACGCCTTCGCAAAGTCAACATAGATTGTATCGACTTGTCTACGTTCTCCCAGTGCTTGGCTGACGAAAGGGATGTAAACCATCATATTGGATACCGTTGATCTTTTGCTTACGAAGCCGTGTTGACATTCTGAGATAATGTGAGTGGTCGATGATTTGATTGCATCGTACACAAAGCACTCGAGCACCTTGGCAAGGCAATTCAGAATCGAGATTCCTCTGTAATTTTCCACATTACTTGCACTACCACTTTTATGGATTGGAATCATATATGCACTCTTCCACGCTGATGGAAAGCACGCTGTAGATAAAGACATATTAAATAATATGCTAACGGGTAATGCTAAGGCATGCCTGCAATTTTTCCAGAATATAGGAGGTAGTCCGTCGGGGCCAGGTCCTTTTTGCTCATTTACCTTCGATAAGGCTTCATCAACGTCATGTGCCGACACTTCAATAAGCGGTATGTTAAGATCGAATGAGTTAACAAACCTTAGATGATCATCAGAAGTTGGGGCGTCATGATTGGCGAAAGTTGATTTGAAAAAATCAGCACACAAATCTACTGCTTCTTGGCTGTTTTGTGAAGTTCTCTCTCCGAAGGTTAAGTTGATTGGCAAACCATTGGTTCCTCTCCTACTACGCACATAACTCCAGAAATATGTCGGATCGTCTTTCAGCTTACTTTGGATAGCGGATATATACTCCTTATAAACTTCCTTGTGGTGTCTCTGATACTCAGCTTCACATGTACGGAGCCATATCCTCGATTCCTCCGAGGGAGAACGGTTGTGCTTTTTACGTGCCTTCCTCAAACGATTCTTCATTGATGAGAGTTCGCCATTCCACCATGGCACTTTTTTCGTCACAGGGACCCGTCTTCGTCGAACGTGAGATTCAATTGTAGAGTTAACCGCGTTATAAAATACTTCCACCGCTTCGTCCACTGACTGTGTGATTAGCAGACGACTCCAATCGATGTCGTTCAACGCTTCATTCACGCTGTTGAAGTTGCATGAACGGAAATCGAAAGCGCTTTCCAGGTCCAACATATCTAGGGTACGAACGCAGCTCATATAATTCAAAAGCAACGGAGGGTGGTGGGAATCAACCGGCATCATTGGGGTAACAGGTTCAAGAATATCCCAACACTCCATGTTGCTAACGAATGCCAGGTCCAGAATCTTGTTGTTGGCATTTTTGATACCATTTATTTGACACAATCCATGGTCAGATATAGCTGAAGTAACACACAGAGCTTTTGCTTGAACAATCGACTCCCCAATATCGTTCAAGTCTGGCAATAATGGGAGGTAACAGCAAAGATCATCATCAAACTGCCAATGAATGTTAGACAAATTATAGTCCCCAATTAGCAGCAAAGTATCCCGGTCAGTGGCTCGTTCAAACAACTCATTCATAGATTTTGAGTGTAGCTCGTAGCTTTCAGCTGGGGTGGTTGGACTGAGGTAAACCGTACAGATAAAGAGGGAACAATCACCAAGTGTGACTTTGATGCACACTTGTTCAACCTCGGAGTGATGAAGCTCTACTTCTTGGCTACGTATATGAGATTTAACGGCTATCAATACACCACCTCCTCTCGAGAGTTAACTGGTGTGGGTATTCCTATCACATCTGTAGACCTCATAATTTACAGAGAATTCGCTGTTTAGTATACCAGGGTGCAACCAAGTTTCGGTAAAAATTACAATGTCGTAGTCACACTCTGCCAACGACATATACAAATCCCTTGTCTTAGTGCGGAGGCCACGAACATTCTGATAATAAATTGAGTAGCTTGCGCGGGACGATTCACCATGAACAGCAGTATTAACGCGCAATGAGCTACATACCGCTGTTGATTGTATGGTGCCTACGTTCGACTCAGCTTGTTCTAATGTGTCTGTTTGTCCAGTAACACAAATCTCACGGACCAGTGGAATAGAGTTGAGGAGATACTGATCGTTGTTTTCGCCATTTGGGGATGAAGTGTTGTGGACGAACTCACTGTGTGCATTATAAACATGCGACGGCGGCAGGTAAGTTTTTGGTGGCTAAATCTCAGTCGGTAGCGAAATTGGTTTCAATTTCTCGAAAACAGAGACAGTAACACCAGCAGGCCAGAAGTCGTTTGATGAGATGATATCAGCGAACTGGCGATCAACAGCCACTTTGAATGATTGGAAACTAATATTTCTGTTCCTTTTAGCAAGACTGGTGCAAACGATGGACGAGTCGGGAATCCTACCCTTAGATGCGATATACTTCTGCATCTGAGAAGCAGTAGTATCTGGAGCTAAATTTCGCACACAGTAAGTTACAACTCTATCCAATTGAGTAGTTGGAACACGCTGAGCCATAGTTCCGTGTGACGTAGTATTTTCATCCGGTTGACGATAGTTAAATCGTTTACGTTTTGTATTTCTACCGTTTCCAGGCCCTGCTGTTTTGACGTCGTTCAGAGGATGACCCACACCGAAATATGGATGCTGAACTGGCTGAAGGGCTGCGGCCATATGTTGGGGAAGACAAAACAATCCAGATGGCATCGATGTCCATGGTGCATAGTAGTACCCTGGATAAGCTGGTAGGTTTGGTGGACCACCTACTACTACCGGATTGGTAGCGATTGGATTTATGTGGTTCGTATTACTTACAGGAACGCTTGATTGGTGATCAGCAGCAGCGTCGTTCAGGGTGCCAGCCTGTCCTGTCACAGAACATCCTGGATCATCGTTTGGATTAGATGATTGATTCACTGGGTTCGATGCATTTCCTGAGGATACAGTATGCCGTACTACTCCTGGATTAGGTGAGGAATTCCGCAGAATGCGCGTTGCGACATCACCATGGCTAACAGAAGATTTCTGGACGGAATTTTCTGTGCATTGACCAGTTTCATTGACACGATCCTTACTTGCAGATGGACGAATACGATCATGAGGAGCACTGAATGAATCATCGAAGTTGAAGGTTGCATTGGGAGACGTACGTGTTATCAGCTCGGTGTTCAGAGCATTAGAAGCGGCTAGCAGCCAGTTCTTTAATCATTGTAGAGTGAGTATCAAGCTTTGATGTCAAAACATCGAAGTATGTCTCCATTCGTTTTGCTAAGTCAGCTAACCCTGTCCTGTTGGCATCAATTTTTTCTAGGATCGCATCACCTCTATTACGTCGACAGTCGGAGCACAACCACAATATACTATCATTCTCCTGGTGTGCCTTAAGGTGAGGTCCAGTGACACCAACACATGCGATGTGGAAAGTCTTCTTACATCGTCCATCACATTGTAATGATCTTGCAACCTTTCCAGGATAAGCGCATGATTGGAGCTCGCATACCACCATCGCTACAAGCTACCATCGGCAATAAACGACGTTTACGGAAAAGAGTGACTGTGACTGATGTGATGAGTGACTCGAGCCGAATTCGCTCCGATTTCGTGTAACGTGTCGAACAAATAAAAATAAAACAAAGCCAACACAGCAGAAGATGGCTGTGAAATGTTGTTTTATTTCGAACCAAAAACAAAAATTATTTGGTCAGCACACCAATCGATTAAGATTCTCCAACAATTTTGGGTAAATCGGAAGGTCCGCTTTCGAACACGATATGTTTGGGAAATTTTCAGCATGTACGAACCAACAAAAAAGGGCAAACAATAGCAGCAACAACAACAACAACCTCAGCTCAGCGAAACCTTCCTGTAAATGTCCTGTAATTCGTAAGAATATTCTGTGTGTTTTTCTTTTGCGATTGTGTGATATCTCTAGGGATCGGTCGGCCAACAAAATTGTCCTATCGGTCCTACCTAGATAAACCATGTCATTTTCTCAAGCGTAGCCTAGAAATGTCAACCTAGTCATACACAAGTAACGTTGTTCAGTTAATAAAAAGCAGTCAGTTTTTGTCCAAAATGTCACGTCGAACGCATTGACGTCAACAATGCGTTTAAGTGTTTGCACGTTAGCTTCGAATCTATCAGCACAATTAAGTGCTGCAAATCTCCTTCCGATTAATTCTTCGGTCGATTTTAATTGCTTTATTTAAAGAAAATATGACCAACTAACATTCTAAAAATTTGAAAAAGCGACTATGACATTAATCAATTACTAATCAAAATCAACCGAGAAACGTGGGAAATAGAGCTCAAACAACATTTTGAAGTCAGCTGGCTGTAAAAGGTTCCAAAACCTGTCACAAATCCTACAATACTTTTATTTTTTTAATTTTTTTTTTATTAAAGACGCTTTAACCTCGCCGGTTATTCGCGTCATACTTTATTCATATTAGTTTACAATATTTTGTGAATACACATAAGTTTTTTTTACAATATTTTGTACAAATCTATTGCTTTGGTGAAACGAACAATTTTATCTTCTTTTCTTTTATCATTTTGCAGAACATTTTTTAGTGTACCAGAAATACCGATAGATTTTTTTATTTTATCGTATGTTTTACAATCCAATAACAAATGTTTTATAGTAAGTCTACAGTTACAAGTTGAGCAAAGAGGGGTATCAGCATACGGAGTGAAAAGAAAATCGTGTGTAACGCGAGTATGGCCAATTCTGATCCTGGTTAGAACTTTCTGATCATATTGATACTTTTATTAGGATTTGTAACGATCATCAAAACCTTCTTAAAGCCAACCGACTTGGAACTATTGCTTGGGAATAGACTCTAATGAGCCCTGGCGGATCCTTCATGTTTATCGAGCATGTCTGATGCATATGATCAGCCATACTCCATCTGCAGCAGCCGGTTCGTGATGAACCGTTGGAGGCGCATTAAAGTGTTAAAAAGGTGATATGTTTCACTAAAGAACACTACATTACAATAATCAAAATGAAACTCCTTCACTTTAATACCGTCAAACCCTGCGAACTTGGCCAGGGATATATATTTTTTTTTTTGAAATTGTAACTTTATTTCATTTCTTAGAAAAGCTCATGGAACTGCATTAGCATGAGATAGGGTTGGTGGTCTAATGACTACAGTTTCTCATTTGTATGCAGAAGGTTCCAGGTCCCATCCCTGTATTGTTTGTTTTCTAGTATCTTCTTTGGATATCTTTACTTTTCTCTCGCTCTATTCTTCGTATACATCAGACTGGATTAACAAGGTTAATTTTGAGGAAAATTAACACAAAATCTACTAGTTACTTACCAAATGGCATCCACATACCAACGAAATCCTCTGCTAAGCACTTGTTTTCCAAATATGTATTCTGACATTGGTATGGCAAGCAATAGCCGGTTATATCCGCCTATTTCCTCACATAACCAGCATTTTGACGTGACAGCCATCATTCTTGTCTAAGGATAGGAAAACCCTAAAATCCACACTGAAGATCCCTGTTAGGCCCACAAATTTATCATATTGATTCCTGGTGTGAGTGTAGCTAATTTAGCAATGCTGGAGTGATCAGTCAGGCCCAAACTCTATTCCTCCTGGCCTGACCAAGGTCTATACTCCACAGGTATATATATTGCGCATTTTCCACCTCACTGGACCCCTCTCGCAGGAAGTACATTACAAGGTGCTGAATAAGTGCGTAGAAGACACCAAAACGACGCAAAATCATAATTTTATCCACAATCCCGCACTTATACTAACTGCGAAAGGGGTCCAGTGAGGTGGGAAATGCACAATACGAAAATGAATTTCTGTCTGCCTGTCTGTCTGTCTGTCTGTCTGGATTCGGAAACTACTAAACCGATCGGCGGCACGGTAAAAGCTGGGTATGCTGCGCAATTCAGATCCCATTGTGATCCACTAGCCTCTGCCCAGCAACTCCTATCCCTAGCTCCTCGTGGTACCGGCCGGAAACTATGAGCAACCTTTGGGAAGATCGAGTAACCAACCCCGGTGGGAACTTTGGTCATAGGCTGACAGGGAAGGGGGGGGGGGGGGGGTTTGCTTCGGTAAACCTGAGCATCTGTTCTCCAGGAGGAGCGGCTCACAACAGCGTCTGATCCCCATGTTAGGGCGGCTGATCTACGTCCGAGTGCCAGGGAAGGACTCTAAGCTCAACTGTGCACTATGGTCCTCCGGAAAGTAGGGGGTTGGTGTCAGGCCCTACGAGCCAGCCGTAAAAACGAAAAAAAAAAACAACAGAATAATACGAACCGAGACCAACGGCAACGACCCCATCGAACAAAAAGGAGTTACGATTGGAAACTCGGTACGTGGAACTGCCGATCTCTCAACTTCATTGGGAGCACCCGCATATTCGCCGATCTACTGAAGGACAGCGGGTTCGGCATCGTAGCGCTGCAGGAGGTGTGTTGGACAGGATCCATGGTGCGAACGTTTAGGGGCTGTCCATTAGACCTGTTCACTTTGAAACTTTTTTTCTCCGATTCTCCGTGACACATCAAATTATCAATCCACATGTAAAACCAAGTCTTCAGTCCAAAATTGAGCCAAATTGATGAAGACTTAAAGGTGTATCAAATCGATTTTGTGTTTTTTTAGCCGTTTTCGCAGAAATCTACTCAGAAATTCACAAAATTGCTCCGAAAAGATGCCGAAGATACCGTTAGGATATAGTAAGAACAATACTCTACAACTTTGCCGAAGACACTACGGTGTTTAAATTGCGTATTTTGAAGTTATTCAACAATTTAATTTAAAAAATCACAAAAAACACGATATTTTTACGATTTTACATATAAAAGTCATGTAATTCTACATTGTTTTAAGTAACTAAATTAATTAGCGATTACTCCTTTGTGTAACGAACATTTCGTCCATACATCGTTTTTGTGTAGGAATTCGTTTTCATTGACTAATTATCAAAAGTATGTCTCGTTGATATTTAAAATCGCACAGAGTTACCAGCACGAATTAAAACAAAGTTACCCATGATTAAGACGTCATGCCATCGTATTCTAATGTCTTTTGATTTAAGTATCAGATTGTGCAGATGGTAAGGCTCGAGCCTGCGGATCAGAAGGTCCCAGGTTCAAGCTCAAATACATGATAAACTTTTTTTTTCTTTCTTTGTAGCAGTTAGAATGATGAATCTGCCATGACACACACGCCATCCCCCAAATAATAATGATCGGGACCTGCCAATTAAGCCCATTCCAGGACTAGCTAGAGTTTATACTTGTTGACAATAAATCGTGTCGACGAGATCAGCTGGGCGAAATATTGAGCATCTGTTTGATAATGATCAATTTAGCTAAAACAATTCAATACGATGATGGAACTGCTTCTGGATGCAACATTTTACAGACAACTGTGGGTGAGCTTACTTGTTATCTATCTACCCACAAATCAGCACAACTACACGATGAAGGGAAACTTCATTCTTACTATGCACTCTACGGTTGCGAAACAATGCTATGATGCCAAATTACAATGAGATGCAGTGCGCAGTTTCATCAACTTATAGCAGGATCGAGACGCAAAAAAATGCTATTCCAGGACTCGAACCTTGAATCTTCGAATCCACAATCTCATGCTCAACCAACTGCACCAAATTTAAGATGAGACAAAGAAGTGTAATAACGTTTGAATCATGGGTAACTTTGTTTTATTTTATGCTGACAACTCTGTACAATTTTTAGTATCAACGTGACAAACTTTTGATAATTAGTCAATGAAAACGAATTTCTACACTAAAATGATGTATGGACGAAATGTTCGTAACACATAGGAGCAATAGCTCATAAAATTAGTCACTTAAAACAATGTAAAATTACATGACTTTTATATGAAAAATCGTAAAAATATTGTATTTTTTCGTGATTTTTCAACGAAAATTGTTGAATAACTTTGAAATACGCAATTTAAACACCGTAGTGTCTTCGGCAAAGTTGTAGAGTATTGTTCTAACTATATTTTAACTGTATTTTCGGTACCTTTTTGCTGCAATTTTCTGGATATTGAAGTACATTTTCATGAAAATGCTCGAAAAAACACAAAATCGATTTGATACACCTCTAAACCTTTATCAATTTGGCTCATTTTTGGACTGAAACCTTGTTTTTGCATGTGGATTGATAATTTGATGTGACACGGGTAGGTAAAAAAAAGTGAACAGGTCTACTGTCCATAAACCATGTGGTCATGAGGGGGGGTTTAGCCAATGACCATTTTGTGTGAACGAAAAAAAAAATTGTATGGACTAATGACCACGCGGAGGGGGGGGGGGGGTGGTTGAGAAGTCCCAAAAAAAATGACCACGTGGTTTATGGACAGCCCCTTAGAGGTAATCATACCACCTACCAGAGCAGCTGCAACACACGGACGGACGATTGGTAAGTTCAGCGCCCACCAGCAGACAAACGAAAACGGCCTACGACTCATTGATTTCGCCGCCTCCAAAAACATGGCCATACGTAGCACCTTTCTCAACACAGCCTCCCTTATCGTTACACCTGGAGATCACCACAGCAGACGGAATCTCAAATCGACCCACGTTCTGATTGACGGACGGAACTTCTCCGACATTATCGACGTCAGAACCTATCGTGGCGCCAACATCGACTCTGACCACTATCTGGTGATGGTCAAACTTCGCCCAAAACTCTCCGTCATCAACAATGTACGGTACCGGCGACCGCCACGGTACAACCTAGAGCAACTGAGACAACCGGATGTCACCTCAGCATACGCGCAGAATCTCGAGGCCGCGTTGCCAGACGAGGACGAGCTTAATGAGGCCCCTCTAGAGGACTGCTGGAGTACAGTGAAAGCAGCCATTAACGACGCAGCCGAGAGCACCATCGGGTACGTGGAACGGAATCGACGAAACGAATGGTTTGACGAAGAGTGCAGAACGGTTTTGGAGGAGAAGAACGCAGCGAGGGCGGTAATGCTGCAGCAAGGGACTCGTCAGAACGTAGAACGTTATAAACAGAAGCGGAAACAGCAGACCCGCCTCTTTCGGGAGAAAAAGCGCCGCCTGGAAGAAGCGGAGTGTGAAGAAATGGAACTGCTGTGCCGTTCCCAAGAAACACGAAAGTTCTATCAGAAGCTCAATGCATCCCGCAACGGCTTCGTGCCGCAAGCCGAAATATGTAGGGATAAAGACGGAGGCCTCTTGACTGACGGACGTGAGGTGATCGAAAGGTGAAAGCAGCACTTTGATCAGCACCTAAACGGCGTGGAGAACGTAGGCACGGGAGCCCACGACAACGGAGGAAGCGACGACGCCAGTGCAGCGGAGGACGGAAATGAACCAACTCCCACGCTGAGGGAAGTTAAGGATGCCATTCACCAGCTCAAAACCAGCAAAGCAGCTGGTAAGGATGGTATCGCAGCAGAACTCATCAAGATGGGCCCAGAAAAGTTGGCCACCTGTCTGCATCGGCTGATAGTCAGGATCTGTGAAACCGAACAGCTACCGGAGGAGTGGAAGGAAGGGGTAATCTGCCCCATTCACAAGAAAGGCGACCATTTGGAATGTGAGAACTTCAGGGCAATTACTATTTTGAATGCTGCCTACAAAGTGCTATCCCAGATCATCTTCCGTCGTCTGTCACCTAAAACGAATGAGTTCGTGAGAAGTTATCAAGCCGGCTTCATCGACGGCCAGTCGACAACGGACCAGATCTTTACTGTACGGCAAATCCTCCAGAAATGCCGTGAATACCAGGTACCAACGCATCACCTGTTCATCGACTTCAAAGCGGCATACGACAGTATCGACCGTGCAGAGCTATGGAGAATCATGGACGAAAACGGCTTTCCTGGGAAGCTGACTAGACTGATTAAAGCAACGATGGACGATGTGCAAAACTGCGTAAGGGTTTCGGGTGAACTATCCAGTTCATTCGAATCTCGCCGGGGACTGCGAAAAGGTGACGGACTCTCATGTCTACTCTTCAACATCGCTCTGGACGGTGTGATGCGACGAGTCGGGCTCAACAGCCGGGGAACGATTTTCACAAAATCCGGTCAATTTGTGTGCTTTGCGGACAACATGGACACTATTGCCAGAACATTTGGAACGGTGGCAGAACTGTACACCCGCCTGAAACGCGAAGCAGCAAAGGTTGGACTGGTGGTGAATGCCTCAAAAACAAAGTACATGCTGGTAGGCGGAACCGAACACGACCGGATCCGTCTGGGTAGTAATGTTACGATAGACGGGGATACTTTCGAGGTGGTGGAGGAATTCGTCTACCTCGAAAATTCGGGCCGTGAAATTTGGAGGCGCATCATCAGTGTAAGTCGAGCCTACTACGGGCTCCAAAAGAAACTGCGGTCGAAAAAGATTCATCCATGCACCAAATGCACCATGTACAAAACGCCAATAAGACCGGTGATCCTCTACGGGCACGAGACATGGACCATGCTCGAGGAGGACCTACAAGCACTCGGAGTTTTCGAGCGACGCGTGCTAAGGACGATCTTCGGCGGTGTGCAGGAGAACGGTGTGTCGCGGAGAAGGATGAACCACGAGCTCGCTGCACTTTACGGCGAACCCAGCATTCAGAAGGCTGCCAAAGCCGGAAGGATACGGTGGGCAGGGCATGTTGCAAGAATGCCGGACAACAACCCTGCAAAGCTGGTGTTTGCAACTGATCCGGTTGGTAGAATAAGGCGTGGAACGCCGAGAGCACGATGGGCGGACCAGGTGGAGCGTGGCCTGGCGAGCACTGGGCGCGACTGAGGATGGAGAGCGGCAGCCACAAACCGTATTGTGGCGTACTATTGTTGATTATTTCTTGTCTTAAATGTGATGTTGAACAAATAAATGCATGTGTGTATGTATGTATGCAAGACGGGGAAGCCATTACGAAATGTGTATATACAAATATTGAGAATTTTCAATCAACCTTCCCTCCGAAGGGGAATCGTCCGGCTGGCTGGCCGACCAATTGTAATGAAGCTCAGCGGTCAGCGCTCCAAAAAGGTAGAGCAGGCCAGATCCAAAGTAATGCACAGTAAAACCCATGGTTTTGTGAAAAAAAAATTGCAGGTTATTGTCGGTAGAGAAAACATCTGGAAAATATCGAAAACACCTTCAGATATACTTTTCCCGAAAATAAGATAATGAATACTTCACTTTTCTTTGTTACTACAACTGTAAAAAGTAGATAAACCGAGAATCGGGGAATTGGTAAATTTTTAACATTTTTGCACTGTCAAACGTCACCACCACCACCCCCACCAACAGCAAAAACCACCCCCGTAGATCCACTACTGAACTGACGACTCTCGGCCCATCGTGTCGTGCCAAAGAGCAAACGCATAAATCTGCTTGGATTTTGCTCGGTCATCGATCACGGAGGTGGCGCTGACACCCTGGACCACGACGGGCGATACACAATGGCACGCCAAATGTGGAACTGTGGCGTTTGAATGGTTTTACTGAGACTGTATTAAAAACAAAATGGAAACAATCATCAGCGGGAAATGTGCGTTTTTCGGTGTTGAGTGAGTTGTCAGCATGGAATGACCTTTTCTTTTTTTTGCTATGCGTTGTAATGCTAAGCTTACTATAGCTTGGTAGCCGAATGGTGGTCGATGGTGGCTCCAAGATCGACTAAGTACACGGAAGGTACACGGATCAAAAATTCGAGGACTGCTTTTGCGAGTATGGAAAAATAATCAGCTTAGTCGACGCACCAAAATCCGAATTTTCAACTCAAACGTGAAATCTGTGCTACTGTATGCCAGTGAAACCTGGTTTGTATCAGTGGAGAACAGAGCTCCATCGTTGATGTAATCAAAAGTCAATAGCGATAGAAATTGGTCGAACTTTACGCAAGAGGCGGAAATGAAATCTGGGAGTAACATACTCATACTAGAATCCAGCAGGACATCGTAGTAGTGTCATGCTCAGACTCATGTCGGTTCTCTGCACTGTGCAGGACTGATGACTTTGAACCAGTGTTTGATGCTCCAAAAAAGTTGACACATTAATCAATGTTTCATGCTCTTTTATGCTTTGATTAAATGTGTCATATAGGTTACAATATCTCATTTAACAGATGAATAATATCAAATACCCCACACCGCATGCTCGTTCAGACTCCATTTCCGCTAGGGCCTGTATTAGACTAGCAACATTCAAATTAAGCCTTTGATCAATCATCAAATTGGTTCAATTTTCGTTCACCTCATAAACCGATGTCATCGCCGAATCGAGCTATCAATCAACCGAAACGAGCCTATGGAATATTGCTTTATACGCTCGATGAATACGAGGTACCCGCAGTTTTTTTTCGGCTGTTGTTTATATCTCTGCAGCCTGCATGCGTGATAAAAATCCATTTCCACGAACAAATCGAACTCGTTCATGCTGAGCTTATATCATTTATTCAACGAAATTAAATCCCGTTCTAGTTCACTTTTTGCCTATTTCACACACACTCAAACACGACCGTTGATAGCAGGTTAGATGCAACTACGCGTTATTGTATGTGGGAAACTAGATGCAATAAATTGCTCTGTAATTAAATTGATTCTAGCCGGTCACGAATAATGCGCTGCTGTGCATGAATCTCGCTGAGGTTTAATTAATTCAAAGTTGAGTCTATAAATTGAACCTTTCCCAAATGGCTTTCCAGGACAGTGTGTGTGCATCCGTCAAATGCCTTCAATTAATTATTGATAATCTAATGTGGGGGAACTGCGGTTCAGCTTGATTCACGCATAACAGCTGCATTAAATTTAATAACACCCTTAAATCGATCTTCCATAGAGGAGAACAAATTAATTCCTTCCATGACAGGTTGCTGAAGTTGGCTGCACTCGTGGAACCATCATGAGACCGGTCATTTATCAAGAAACTTTCACACAGCTCTCCCTATCCCTATCAAAAACTACTTTTCATCGATATTCCCTGCTTCCAAGAGAGGTGTCAACTACTGCTGCCATCGTCGTACTCGTCGTCGACAGCCGGAGTGTAATACCGGAGTATCGATACAAACGATATAAAACTCTTCGGAAACTATTTTTTCCCACTTGTCTCGTGCCGTCGTCGTCGTTGTATCACCAGACCAACCGGGTACCTCCACTTTTGCCGATGATCTGAAGAAAGCTGGGGGCGTGCCAATGGGACGAAGGCATTTGAGCGGACGAAATCGAATTGTTACTGGTGACGACGGCGGAGAAAAGTCACCCAAACTTTGCGCTTCTGTAGATTGACCGTTTCAGAAAGGTGACAAAAAGTATTGTGATTGTTGGGAAACTTTTCTTAGGCCTAGATTTTTCTATACTTGGCGTTTCAATGGCTCATAGAGGCTAAGCGTCCCAAGGGATTTCAGAAAGCTACCAGGAGATCCAAGAAGCGATTCGAAGGGATTCTAGTGGGAGTCAAGGGGTATCAAAACGTCTCAGGGGTGTCACAGGGGATTTCAGGGGTTCCAGGGGGCTCCAAGTGGTTTCTGGGGCGTTAAATGGGATTTCAGGTGCGTCCCAAAGTGTCTCAGGGATTTCAAGGAGCCTCAGGGGTGCTTAAAGGAATTTTATGGGGTTCCAGGGGGGTTTCGGAGGGTTTAAAGCGGGTTTCTGGCCATCTGGCCGAATGCCGTTTGGCCGAATGCCGTTTGACCGAATTCTGATTAAAAGAATTTGGAAGCGTGGGCAAACTCTGGATAATATTCTAGCTGCCAATATCAAAAATATTAAATTCTTTCAATCATAGGCTATTCTTTCTTATTTTACCATTGAGGGATTAGCTGGCGTCGAACTGTGAATATTTTAACAGAGATTTTTTCTTCTTTGAGCTGTTCTTTAGACTTACACTGATATAAAAAACAGTGGCATGATCATTTAAGTTCATCATTACTTTTTCGGCTAAACGACATTCGGCCAAACGACGATCGGCCAAGTGAACCTTTCGACCAAATCAGGTTTGGCCAAATGAGGTTCGGCCAAACGGCATTCGGCCAAATGGCGTTCGGCCAAGTGATCTGGAACCTTAAGGCGAAACTGGAAGCATTTCCTCACTTTTTGGTTTTTGATTTTTTTTTAAATAACGGAGCAATATTTTCAAAATCGGTTTTCGTGCACATGTAGAGTATGGATCAGGGTATCTTCTGATTTTTTTTATTGTGGAAAATATTTTTCGTTTTTGCAGAAACCATTTTTGAACAAAATTTCACAAAAAAATGGTTTCTGCAAAAATGGAAAACATTTTCCACCACAAAAAAAAAATCAGAAGATTCCCTGATTCATACTCTACATATGTACGAGAACCGCTTTTGAAAATATTGGTGCGTTATTTAATAAAAAAAAAATCAAAAACCAAAAATAAAAAATGCTTTTAGTTTCACCTTAAAAGGTTATCGAGAGGTCTCAGGGGAATTTAATGGGATCTCATGGGCGTCTTAGGCAGTTTCAGAAGTTTTAGGGGCCGCCAGAGGGTCTCAGAAGTTCTTGAAATCCCCGCAATCCCTTCCACAAATAACCTTGAAACCTCTTAATACGCCCCTGAATCCTCCCTAATTCCCCTGAAAAACCCCCCAGGGGTCTTGAAACGTCTTTAAGAGCCTCCAGAAACCCTTTGAAAGCACCTATAATACCCCCATGAAGTGCCATTCAAACGCAATCAACCGGCCCTAACACCTCTCGGAACGCCCTTAACCCTCGAGCAGTCGCGTCTTCGACTACCTGCAACGGCACTGCGTTCACGCTGTGTATCACAAGCGTGCATTTTTCATGGTGCGTGTACTCAGTATACGACGTGGCCGCTCCCGGGTTAAGATGATTCTGAAACCCCTCTGAAACTCTCTTAAGGGGCTGTCCATAAACCACGTGGTCATTTTTTTTGGACTTTTCAACCCCCCCCCCCCCCCCGCGTGGTCATTTGTCCATACAATTTTTTTTATTTGTCCATACAAAATGGTCATTGGCTGTATCCCCCCCCCCCCCCCCTCATGACCACGTGGTTTATGGATAGCCCCTAATTGTCTTGAAACGTCCTTGAAACCCCTTGTAACGCCCTCTAAAGGCTCCTGAGACCCCCCTTGTATCTCCCTTGAAGTCTTTTGAATCGTCCCTGAGACTCCGTAATCTCATTGAAACGCCAACGAAACCTGTCGGAACGCCCTTGATAGGTTCCTGAATATTCTGAAACATCCCCCTGAAACGCACCTGAGGTTTCTTGGAACCCCCTTTTTGGGGATCCCTGGGAACTTCCTGGAAAACTCCTTGGCAGGAGCAAGACCTGTTCTCGCGAACTATGTTTTCTCATTAAGGCCCTGACCTTGTTTATGCACAAACTTCCCTCTTTTTATGCTTTTTAATTCATGGATCCTCAGCCCATAGCGAAGTCAGTTAAGATGTATTGTATAGTTGCCGGCTTAGAATAGCAGAATGGACAACCTGTTCCGGAAGTAAAAACCTACCAATCAGGGAACCTCAATTCAAGGTGTCATGCGAACCGTGCCGAGATATGAGTGGTTTAAAACATACTCGATTGTTAATGCAGCCAGTGAGGTATCTGGGCAAAAAAAGTCTAGTAGAGCAGTTGCCAGCAGTAACCAGTCCAAGTACTTGATGGTCTTAAAGTCAATGAGAAGCGACGCTGAGTTCACAACTTTAGTAGCTAACGTACACAGTATTACGCGTTTTTTTTTAGCTACCCTTGAGCTTAGGGTGGACACCGTGAGCAATGGCGCCACCTAAAAGTCTTTGCCAAGGGAGAAGAGGTGAGAGCTCTCACTTGTGAGACATCTCTTCAGTGTAAAAACCTGGGTGAGATCACATATGTGAAGGAGCTCGTGATAACATTGCAGAAACAATGCGAGGTGTAGGTCACCACGGTTGTCAGGTTGCGGAAAGGACCGATAGGGACACAGGCAGCGTTGTGGCGAATCCCAAGTGGGGAAGTTTACGGTGGCAATATGTGTTATTTGTTTGTTGGAAATAAGAGTTAAAATAACAAAAATAATAACAAATTTTTGGGAGCAGAAAAACTTAAAAACAACTTATTTTGCCATTGTAATAATAAAGTAATGGTAAAGCATGCGGATTAAATTGAAGAACAAAATAAGTTATTATTGAGATATTGATAACAAAATAAGACCCAAATTAACTGTTATCGGTTAATAACAAAATATGACATTCTTGAGTTATTGATAACAGAATAAGAACAAATTTAGCTGTTTATGTAGCGATCAAAATAATGGTAGGTTTAGTTGTTCAAATTCAATTTTTAAATAATAGTAGATTCAGTTATTATTATTTTAAAGTAGCAGAAGAAAAGTAAAATGAGCTATTTCTTTTTTTGTTTTTTCAATAAAATTTAAGTACCGTAAAACGGGGTATCATTGATCAGCGGGGTAACATTGATCGGCTTGACCGACCTCATGAAATGTTCAAACAAGCATTTTACATTGAATCCGTTTCTGCTATCGTATGGTTTATCGTAATCTGCCATTATTCAGCTATCGAATGACATATAATACATGATAATTGAATTTCATATACAATGAAATAAATCGATTTTTCCATAAGTGTGTTTCGTAACGCAATGAGATACATTGTCAAAAATCATGAATGGCATGAATACTAGATACAATATGAGGTTCGAAATCACTGTGTTACTTCAATATGATATCCTAGAGTTGGATTTAATCACCGAAACTTTTATGAGAATACTATTTTTCAATAAAATATACGATTTATTAGAAGTAAGCTATCAATTCAATCAAATTCCTTAAGCCATTGCCTACCTTTAGGCGTTATTCGCAGTTTAGAGGATTTTAATCCTGAAATAACACAAAAAGTACAAAACTTGTAAGAATTTGAACAACATATTCGAAATCAGCGACCCCGAATTTAGTAAGTAAGGGTATTTTCAACACAAATGAATATTGATCTCTGACATGATCAATCTTACCCCAAACCAACAAAATCAAAAATTAGATAAAAAGTCTATTTAAACATGATTTAAAGTTTTATAATACTTTTTCGAGTAGCTTAACACATACACATACTAGAGGGCCAGTACCTGTTTTAAAAATATAAAACATGTAACGTTTGCTTTAACAAAAGAATTATTCAAGAAAGATCGAAAATTCTGATCAATGTTACCCCGGATTACGGTACATCAATCAATGTAAAAACAGTTTTATTTTGTGGAAATTAAAAACTCAAAATGAAACGAACTTAAAAATCAAATTTACTTTGATGAACGTAGCCACCGTTGCGTCGAAAAAGATAGATACGTCGTTTTACAAATTATACTCTTTAATTGTTTGAGTTCTAAATTAACATAAATTGATGCGCATCAAATAGAATCCATTGCAAATCAAACACACAGCTGAGAATCCGGATTTGTTTACTTTTGCGAGTTACGTCAAATTGAAAAGTTATGCTTGACATATACAATATAATAGTTAATGGTATATTAAGAGTAAAATATGTTATGGTGCCTAATGTTTATAAATAGTTTCTCACAATATCAAAATAATGACAAATTTAGCTAGGAATGTAAATTATGTTATTGTTTTGATATTTTATACAATTCATTATAAAAGGTGCTAAATTGTAAGCTTTACCATGATAGTAATGTTTGTTATTGATGTGTTATTTAGCATTATTCATGAATAACATATCAATGACAAGATTTGCTATGATTGTATATTTTGCTATTGATTTGCCATTTTAAGTTTTTCATAATAACAGAAGAATGGGCCCATATAGCCGAGGCGGTAAACGCACGGGTATTCAGCATGACCATGCTGAGGGAGACAGATTCGATTCCCGGTCGGTCCAGGATCTTTTCGTAAAGGAAATTTCCTTGACTTCCTTGGGCATAGAGTATCTTCGTGCCTGCCACACGATATACGCATGCAAAATGGTCATTGGCAGAGGAAGCTCTCAGTTAATAACTGTGGAAGTGCTCATATAACACTAAGCTGAGAAGCAGGCTTTGTCCCAGTGAGGACGTTACGCCAAGAAGAGGAGAGGAGAAGAATGGCAAAACGAGATATGATGGCAAAACCAGTTATTATTTTGTCCTTTGTTTGCCATTATATGCACAGCGCGTTCTAATGCACATATCAATTGAACACCCCAAGTTCTCCATACAAACTTCGGTTTTGAACTGTGAAGGCCCGGTCCATTATTTTTCAAAAATTCTTTCACTATGACACTTCTAGGGTCCCAAACCCCTGTTATTTTTTCTCATCCCATAACAAAATTTAGTGTTGAACGGTGTAATTAGAACAGATAGGTCTATGTACAATGGAGGTGGCAGCGTAGAAGCTTAAGCTCCATCATTGACGTTGTGTCCTCGAAGTTTAACTTCAGCAAGGACCTCAAGCAGGTCTTGTTGAGATTTCGTACGTCAACGGTAGCAGCCAAGCAGGACCACGATAAACTCATTGCTGCTGGGCCGACAGTAGATTTCCTGGAGTTGAAGGTCCCGAAGTCTACCCAGATTGAGCCATTCGCATTCGCGTTTATCCCAAAGGAAACACCCGAATCGATTGTTCAACAGGCGTTATCGAAGCAGGCGGGACAGCCATCAGGTGAGGAGCTACCAAGCGGCATTCGCAAGGCTAGGAGGTTGTTTACCCCGAAAGTGAATACCAGCAATTTAAACCCGGATAAGGTGCCCCGGAAAGATGGAAAGGGTGGGCCTAACGACAAGGTCGGCCCGTCCTCGGTCGAAGGAAGCACCGGGTGACGACTATGTGTAGGTCTTCAGCTACATAGGCCAGGGCGGATAAGGGAGAGTACGCCCTTTGGACCCAAATGGACACTGGACAGGCGGATAAAGAAGATGAAGAATAAAGAGAAATATGAGCTTAGGGATGCTAAGCCAGGGAGAAGGAGGAGGGCAGGTGTCGAAAGAGAACAAAGGACGATGCCTTGAAGACTATGAGAAGCGATGCCGAGATCTCGGATGTTGGAGTTGACGTATGCAGTATTCAACGTACTCGTTCAGGTGAGTGATGCTCAAGCTCCACTGGGTATACACCTTGGTATACACGAGCCACCGGAGGATTGCTTCAAGCGTGTTGAACCAGTGTTACCGAACAGTGGGCTCAAACACTTTGTAAAGCTAGTAACGTCCAAATCAAATCGGTGGGCGGCTGATGAGCTAACGCTACCAACACACATCACAATCGATGGGTGGTTGAACGACCGCGCCACGTGGTGAAGTAGCCAAATGAGATGGACCGCGAACCTGTCCGTTACCCCTAGGAACTCCGAGGTGGCCGGGGTCGCCCGCAGAGTACCAAACCATCAAGTTAAGCCCTTCGGTCATAGGTCATAAGGCCCAAAGCTGCACGAGTCCGCCCATCTGCATGATCTGTACCGGGAAATCCTCGAACAACAGACATCCGATGGGTGGCCCAAGGTGCCCGGCCTTCAAGAAAGCCGCAGTGAACAACAAATCACAGTGCAGGTAACGCAGCTGAACCTGAACCACTGTGATGCGGCTCAGCAACTGCTTTGTCAGGCAGTTTCTGAGTGGGGGACGGATATCGCCATCATATCGGACCCATACCGAGTACCCGCCGGCAACGGCAACTGGGTCGCGGATGGGACCAGAAAAATGGCGGCGATATGGACGACGAGTAAATACCCCGTTCAGGAGTTGGTGTCTACTACCTATGAGGGCTTCGTGGTCGCCAAAGTAAACGGGGTCTTCTTCTGTAGCTGTTATGCGCCTCCGCGGTGGCCGATCGAGCAGTTCACGCAAATGCTGGACCGCTTAACGACCGTGCTAACAGGGCGAAGGCCGGTGGTAATAGCGGGCGACTTTAATGCCTGGGCCGTGGAATGGGGAAGCCGTTTCACGAACCAGCGGGGTCAGATCCTGCTAGAAACACTGGCCATCTTAGATGTCGACTTGGCTAATGTCGGTACCAAGAGTACCTTTAGTCGAAACGGAGCGGAGTCAATTATTGACGTGACCTTTTGTAGTCCTGGCCTAACAAGTAGTTCGAACTGGAGAGTAGATGATGGCGACACTCACAGCGACCACCTGGCGGTTCGCTACAGTATCGACTACAATAACAGCAGACAGCGGATAGAAGAAGAGGCGGCTAGGCCAAGGCCAAGCCCTCGCAGGTGGAAGACATCATACTTCGACGAAGGGGTATTTAGGGAGGCGCTCCGCCGTGAGCGAAACTTAATCGGTTTAGACGGCGACGAGATGGTAGCGGTGCTCTCAAGTGCGTGTGATGCGATCATGCCTAGGCGAGTCCACCCTAGAAATGGGAGGCCACCGGCTTACTAGTGGACCGACGCGATTGCGGACCTGTGCCGCGCCTGCCTACGGGCTAGGCGGCGGATGCAGCGAGCACGATCAGAGGAAGAGCGAAACGAACGGCGGGTGGTGTTCGCCGCTGCAAAAGCCGCGCTTAAGACCGAGATAAGAGCAAGCAAAAAAGCCTGCTTTGAGGGTCTCTGTCAGAGTGCCAATACGAACCCGTGGGGTGACGCCTACAGGATCGTTATGGCCAAGACGAGAGGTGTGATGGCTCCTACAGAGCAATCTCCAGAGATGTTGGAGGGGATCATTGGAGGACTTTTTCCGTGTCATGATCCTAGTCCTTGGCCTCCTTTCGTAGGACAGCCGGGGACTGGGGCTGGCGATGAGGAGAGGGTCACCGATGTGGAACTTGCGGGGATAGCTAAGTCCCTTAGCGTAGGTAAGGCCCCAGGTCCGGACGGAGTTCCGAACCTGGCCTTAAAAGTAGCTATTGCAGAGGCTCCCGAGATGTTCAGGTCTGCTATGCAGAAATGCCTGGACGAGGGAGTTTTCCCAGAAGCTTGGAAGAGGCAGAGCCTGGTACTATTGCCAAAGGCGGGGAAACCACCCGGAGACCCGTCGGCATATAGACCAATATGCTTGATTGACACGGCGGGGAAGGTGCTCGAAAAGATCATCCTCAATAGAATGTTGCGGTTCACCGAGGGCGAAAATGGTCTTTCGAGTAACCAGTACGGCTTCCGGAAGGGGAGGTCCACCGTAGACGCTATCTTGTCGATTACAAAAACCGCCGAGAAAGCACTCGAGCCTAAGAGGAGGGGAATTCGCTTTTGCGCGGTAGTGACTCTGGATGTAAGGAATGCGTTTAATAGCGCCAGCTGGTCTGCTATTGCCGATGCGCTCTTGCGTCTGGGGATACCGGAGTACCTGTACAAGATTCTCGGAAGTTACTTTCAGAATCGTGTACTAGTCTACGACACGGAGGTGGGTCGGAAGTGCTTTCACATAACCTCAGGAGTCCCGCAAGGTTCCATCCTGGGTCCGGTGTTATGGAATGTCATGTACGACGAGGTGTTGAGGTTAGAGTATCCAGTGGGAGTGGTGATTGTCGGATTTGCCGACGACATTACGCTCGAAGTCTACGGTGAAACGATCGAGGAGGTAAAGTTGACTACCAACCACTCGATCAAGGTTGTGGAGGCTTGGATGCGGTCCAGGAAACTGGAGCTGGCTCACCACAAGACAGAGGTGACGGTTGTTAACAACCTGAAGTCGGAGCAGCAGACGGAGATCAGTGTAGGAGACTGTACTATCCTGTCAAAGCGCTCCGTCAAACACTTGGGCGTGATGATCGACGATAAGCTTACCTTCGGTAGCCACGTCGATTATGCCTGTAAAAGAGCCTCCACAGCTATTGCGGCACTGTCCCGGATGATGTCCAATAGCTCTGCGGTGTACGCCAGTAAGCGCAAGCTTCTGGCTAGTGTTGCTACATCCATACTTAGGTATGGCGGCCCGGCGGGGGGCACCGCGCTAAGTACTAAATGCTACCGACGGAAGCTGGAAAGTACTTACAGGCTTATGTGCCTGAGGGTTGCGAGCGCGTACCGTACCGTGTCACACGACGCTCTCTGCGTCATTACTGGTATGGTGCCTATCAGCATTCTTATCAGTGAGGACATGGAGTGCTTCGAAATGCGCGGTACAAGAGGCATACGCAGGACTGTCAGGATGGCCTCTATGGTCAAATGGCAGCGCGCGTGGGACAGTTCCACCAAAGGAAGGTGGACCTATAGGTTGATACCGAGGGTAGATAGTTGGATTAATAGGCGCCATGGGGAAGTCACATTCCACCTGACACAGGTCCTTACAGGTCATGGTTGCTTCCGACAGTATCTACACCGTTTCGGGCATGCGGATTCTCCCGAATGCCCAGTGTGCAATGGTTTAGAGGAAACGGCGGAACACGTTTTGTTCGTGTGCCCGCGTTTTCGCACAATGCGTGACCGCATGCTTGCCACATGCGGGGAGGACACAACTCCGGACAACTTGGTCCAGAGGATGTGTAGGGATGAGTTTGGCTGGAACGCCGTTTCAACGGCTATTACCCACATCGTCTGGGAGCTACAAAGGAGGTGGCGCGTGGACTCGGAGAATGGCTAGTCCAGATGCAGTACAAGAGGTGGTCCAGGGGTTCGGAGTCGGCTTCGTAGGTCATACCGGTGCCCTGCGGTCGAGATCGTCCCTTACAACGATTAAGTGGCCGCGGAGAGGAAGTCCCGGTAGTGGTGCTGTCGTGGCGTCGGTCTACTGGGTTGGATCCGAGCCCGCGGTTGGAAAGGGGTCCCCGGCAAGGGTCGGGGTAGGTGAGATCCTGCTGTCTGCAACCTACGGGTGCATCTGATAGGGCCTGAAGGGTAGTGATACCCTTCCTTACGGGCAGGTCAGATCGGGTTGCACGTGGGCATCAGTTCTTGATGTCCGCTCAGCAGTAGGGCGCGGGCGGGGTTGACCCTGCCCGCCTTCCGAGGACAAAGGGAGTGGCGAGGACCACTCGGGAAACTGGCTAAGCGCCAGCATGCTACCGTGATGGACTCTCCAAAGCGAGTCATCGATGTTCGTTGCTGCAGGCTACGCAGCTAACCTTGTGGGTGCGATGTGCACTAGCCCCTCTCTGAAGCAATACCTTCTTGGTGGTTCCGGAGAGACGTAGGGTTTGGCGACCATAGGAATGGTTTAGTGGGTACGAGGAGAGAGTAGTCCTGGATTTTACTTTTGTTGTAGAAGACGGCCTGTCAGACCTACACTACCCTAACCTTCTGTTAGGGTGTCTGTTGAGCAGATTATCCCCCTATGGTTTAGAAGGGGAAAAAAAAAGAAAAAAAAGCCCTTCGGTGGTCCAATACGACTACTGCAGCCATTCGAGTCATCAAGCATCCGCCAAGTTATTTGGTGGTCCCACAGAACTGCTACTGTCGATAAACGCTGCCTCGCCTCCACTGCTGCCCTCCACCTCTTACGAAGTCGACCGCTTCCCATGGTTAAGGCCGGCGATCCGTGATGCTCGAAGGCATCCCGCGAGTCACCACCAAGCTCCCTTCTATCCGCACGTCCGTCTACCGAGGTGGAACGAAGCCGGTACCCAAACAAGACGCACGGACCGTCCATCTGTGCGCTTCTCTACGAAATCCCATATCTAACACTGGTTCATAACCGGTGACCAACGGTGTCGCTCGGCTCTTTCGACCACGCTTTCCTCTACGTTAGCCTGTGTCGGTTGGATTCCGCTGCACCGCTGCACACGACCGCCACCCACAGCTGAATCGTCAATAAATTGTAAGTTCATTTCAATCAATACTTTTAGGACTCCCACAATCCGAAACTCTCCCCTACTAAAACGCCCTAGAACCGGAAGGAAGAGTGTCCACCCCAAAAGCGGCCGTGGGCTGAATACCAGCCGATAGGGCCTTAGGCCAGTCCCCGTATGGGACCGAGCAACAACTCCCGGGGTCAAATTGTTTCACCATGACACAAGTCGTGTGACTGCAAAGCCCCTAACAGGAGTAAGCTTTGTAGGCGAAGTGGTGGCGAAGATCATAAGGCGCAAAGGTGCACAAACTCTTCCAAGTGATTTGTTCCGGAAAATCCGTGAACTTGACGGGACAGCCAAGGCACTCGGCCTGCACGAGAGCCTCAGATGACAAGGAACTGACCAGGTGTTAACTCAGCAGCTGTCTGGCAAGGGACGGATATCTCCATCATAGCGGATCAATACCGAGTACCCGCCGGTAACGGTTACTGGGTCGCGAATGTGTCTAAAATGACGGCGTTATGGACGACAGGCAAATTTCCAGCTCTAGAGCCTACACATCCTACAAACAAGGACTTCGTGAAAACCAAGGTCAACAAGGTCTTCTTTGGCCGTTTATCACATGCATAGCGTAGACATCAACAACCAAAACATTCGCATCCATGAGTGTCTCAATGTCCTTGAAAGCCTAAATTGCAGGCACGAAAAACCGGAAGTTGTAAATTTCTTTGGGAAATCAAAAGATTTTCCGTGGGTTTGGCGGTCTAGCTTCTATAAGAATGCTTTGTGCAAACATATCTTGACACCACTCACCTATAGTAATGATCAAATCACAAGAATGATTTTATGAGTGGGGCCATTTTACCCCATCTTGGCATTTTGGACATTGTTCACCTTATCATGAGATCTGCGATGCAGTGGTGCCTGGTGAGAGAGTCTTCTCAGTGGTTTGGAAGAGGCAGAGCTGGGTCCTGTGGCTCAAGGCGAGAAAACCTTCCGGTGTCCCGATACTATTGTGCAATAGTGACCTCTAACGTAAGGAACACGTTCAATAGTCTCAGATGGGCAGTTCTGAATAACTCTACAAGTTCTTTTCTTCATTTCTTAAGATAGCGTATAGCTATTCGAGTTTAGGCAAAACTGGAAGCATTCCCTCACTTTTTGGTTTTTGATTTTTTATTAAATATCGAAGCAATAATTTCAAAATCGGTTTTCGTACACATGTAGAGGATGGATCAAGGTATCTGCTGATTATTTTTCGTGGTGGAGAAAGTTTTCCGTTTTTGCAGAAACCATTTTTGAACAAAATTTCACAAAAACAATGGGTTTTGAAAAAATGGAAAGTTTTTTCAATACGAAAAAAAATAGAAGATACATGGATCCATACTCTACATGTGTACGAAAACCGTTTTTGAAAATATTGCTTCGTTATTTAAAAAAAAATCAAAAGCTAAAAATATGAGAAAATGCTTCCAGTTTTGCCTCAAGATATTGATTTGTATTAGAATAAAGTGCCTGCAGAGTTATCCCTCTATGGTTGGCTTTTCGGTCCGGATATATTATAAGCGGGGTAATACCATTTCATCCAACGTTTCGACCCTTGGTTTGGGTCTTCTTCAGGGAGGTTATAGGGATACCGGTACGTTTGTATCGCCGGTTGCTTGGCGTAGGGCTGTAGGGTTTGATGAATTTAAGCTAGTGTTGGCTATTTGTGGGTAGATGGTGAGGGTGTTGTTTACAATAATTTGATGACGTCTAGACACTGAATACTGGTTTTATTGTAAATGCTTATGGAGAATTGTATGGAGATTGTTGAAGTGTCTCTCTCAGTTACGTAAGACGATCAAACGTATATCAAACCCTATAACATCCCTGAAGAAGACCCAAACCAAGGGTCGAAACGTCGGATGAAATAATATCACCCGGCTTATAATTTAACCGGACCGAAAAGCCAACCATAGAGGGATAACTATGCCAATCCGTCGGTCGATTCCACAATCAGCTAAAGTACCTACTTTTCCAAATAATGATTTCAGTCAACACCATTAATAGCTTCTTGCGTCACTCACCTGAAAAAAAAAGAAAGAAAAATAAATCGGTCATAAAGGAATATTAAAAATATAGTATTAAACTTGATATTACTGTTGTTCAAACGGATCATGAAGATCACAAATGCCGAATGAGGTTAAAAAAATATGAACTTAGGCTTCAGGTAAATATTTTTAGCCGTGAACTATACAATCTCACAACAAAAATTAGATAAATGCAACAAATAAGTTCAAAGTCTCTAAATAAAAAGTAATAAATCTCGTCAAAGGTGAATTACTCCAGGATTTTTTTTAAGTTCTCTCCTATGACCCCGGAGGCTCCTAGTAAAAGCAAGAACAATCTTGAGCGTTCACAGAATGTCGTCGTAGCAAATCCTCTAGCCAACATTACGACGTTGGACGGGATGATGTGGTGGCATGGCAATGGTAGAAACAGGATAAGTAAAATAGTTGGAAAGAAATTTTCTATCAAGTGGCACTTGGGAAAACTAGTTTTGTGTTTCGGTTCGCTTTGTGCTGAACAATCCAGCAGGAAATGAGATTTTTTACCGAACTCATTGAGTTGAAAATTGCGAAAGAATTTGTTCGGTTATTGCGTGAATTATGCACATTGCTTTCTTTTGGATTGTTCCGTAATGGAAGTATGAAATCGGACTAATGAGAAAAAAAAACCAGATGCAAATTAATTGCCATGTCAGGCATTCACCAATTGAATGCTTCCCAACGGAATGACATTCTCCGCTATAATTGCCCACCCAATTCATTCGGTGAACCCCGGTGAGGCAATTGACCGGCAATCATTCCGAACCTCAGCAGGAGAGTCCCGAAATTGATTCGACCTTGTCAGGTCGGGAATGCACACTGACTGCACTGCTGGTCCCAGTGTAGCGTACAATACTACTCCAAAGCATTTTTTCATTTTCGTCCGTACGTGCATATGAATGCATCCACTGCAATCCAAAAGAGAGCACTGACTGGTGCATTCATTCATCGACAGTTTGACCCCATGGCTGGGCTTCCTTTGGTCTTGATGGCGCCCGTTGTTTTCGAGTTGCTGTCGTCGTCGCCGTCTGTGTGGAAATTGCTGTCCGCGCTGTTAACCTCTCACTGGAAATTGGCTGTAATTAAATTATCGATACCGCCGCCGTACGTACTCCATTTTAATTTCCCTGGTAGAAGCACTACTCTACTATACTGATCAGCGATGAGTGATTGCACGGCGAGATTGAGCGGCGTCCGTTCGGCGTCAGAATTCGAACAGATTTTTTTCAGTTTCAGTTTCACAACAACATCTACAACTATTCTAAATAATAATTCTTTTAAAAAGTATTCCTTCCTATGCATTTCTTCATAATTTTCTTATCTATGACCTCCAGGGACACCGCCAGAGATTCCTTTACGAAATCTTTCAAGGTTTATCATTTTTTCCAGAATTTTTATCGAAAGAAGATTTTTGGAGGAATTGCTGAAATGATTTCCGCGAGAACTGTTTCAGAAATTCCTCCAGATTTCCAATTAGAATGCATTCTCACCGATGTATTTCTTTAAAAATTTCCCAGGAATTCCTACAGAAGTATTCATAGGGTGTTACTCAGGATTTTCTGAAGACATTTCTCAAGACATTCATTCTGACACTAGTCCACGGGTTTCCAAAAAAACCCTTCTGGGGTTCCTTTAGTGATTCTTTAGGAAATTACATTAAGGATTGCTACGGAAGTTCGTGAAAGTATTTCTGTAAACATGTTGTAGAGCATTTCTTCCGAAATATCATCAGAATTTCCATCGTTAGATTTTTTGAGAATTTGCTGGGAGTTCTTCTAGAAATTTCTATAGCAATTTTTCTAGGAATTTCTCCAAAGATTTTTTTAATCGATGCAATTCTCGGATACATTTTTTAGAGATTAAAAATACAGCTAATATTTGATAAATGTTCCACTAAACTATTTTATTAGAAATTCAGATTTTTTTCACAGAGCTCTTTAAGAAATTATCGTTGGAATTTCTTCATAAATGCGTTCGAGTGTTACAACATGCAACACTAGTTTGCAGCATTTTTGAAATCGGTAAGCTGATGACCATTTTTAGTGTAGAATCATGAACTGAGTTCGAAAATGAGAAGGAAAAAAATATCAGAAGAGCGGATTTTTTTTTTACTTTCCATACAAGGCTGGCGATTTGAAATAGATTTTTGTTCTATTTTTAAGCAAAGTTGCTCCCTTTATACATCTCTATTTTAGTAACCAATACTCCAATTGAGCTGAAATTCTGACTGTAACTGGCTAACTTCTAATGTTTCAAATGAACGTTGAGATAAAAAAATATTAGTTTTTTTCTTACTAAAAAATACAAATCATTATTATTTTTTGGAAATTTTGCTAAAATTTAAGAAGATTGACCTATATTTCGATTCCCATAATTTTATGCAAAATTTATGTTTAGATAATCGAAACATATTATATTCAGCTTTCTATTCATGTAAAAAGATTGAAAATTCGTTGACTGCAACGCAAAATATTTGAATTTTTGTAAATTCCATATTAAAAAAAAAAAAACTGTAGTGCTCGATTTTCAGGAAATATTAAAAAACTGTTCTACTTAATTTTTTTTGAAGAACAATCTTGATATCAGAACATAATTATGCACCAAAAATTTGGACCGTTGATTGAAATTCATGACTTTTGTTTTTTTTTTTTGTAAACTAGTGTAATCAGAGTTTCTCTCAGGCATGTATTTGGCAATTCTTTAAGGAAATTCTCAATATATATTTATGGAAGTCGCTCAAGGGTTTCCCCAGAAGTTGCCCCAGATATTCCTCCAGCAGTGAATGTTTCGGATTTGTTCAGACTTTTCATGAGGGATTGTTTCAGAGTTTTTTTTCGGTAATGCTTCAATCACAGGCAAACAGTCGTATAACTTCCAACATTTTCCGATTCAAATCATAGCCACGGAAGCATGTTTGCCCAATGCTAAAAGGACTGAATTTAGCCAACCGTCAACTAGGTGGCGTTAGAGGGCAAACGTCAAACTCGAACAAAAACGAAGTGTGTGCCACGGGTCGGCAGTTGGACAGCTATAAACCAATTTCAATAGACCGTTGAATCGGTGTACGATGAGAATTATCAGACTGTTACGACTGTTTGTCTGTGCTTCAATGATTCTCTCCGTTATTCCTGTAGAAATATGAATTCATTCCTTGGCATTTTTCAAAATATATAGTCATCTTTGAATATTTGCAGAGAGTCCTCCAGCTCTTCTAGGTAATCTTTCGAAGATACCCTCACCAGTTTTTTTTCTACAAAATTTCTACAGTGGTTTGTTGAAGAATTCCTCAAGAATTCCTTTTTTGTTTCTGCTGGATTTCCTACATAAATTTATACAGGTAGTACTTTGAAGATTTTTGTGTACTAATCCGTTCAGAAATTAAATTAAAAATTCTTATAAAAAATCCCCCAGAGATATTTTATTGCGATCAAAAATCCTCTGAAATGTATACAGGAATGACTTTAGAAATACTCTTTGTATCTTTGTCTACAGTTTCTGTAGACAATTTCAGCCCTAGAGCGATCGCGCTGTTATATCTTGTATAACACGTTAAAAAAATCTCGCGTTTTGTACTCAGCAATAGCGCGGTGCTGACGGTGGTGGCCAACCGCGCGAGTTTCGGAAGGTTAAAATGATGTCTACAAAAAATCATCTATAAATATCTTAATGAATTTCTCAAGCATTGTTTTTCCTAGGAATTAAGAAGGAATATTTGGAAAATTCGACAGGTATTCTTGCAGGCATCCACCCCGAAAATCATCGACAACTAACTCCTCTTTTTTATTGGATTTTTTTGTCCAAATTTTCAAGAACTGTTCCTGGGAATCTTCAATGGTATCGCCAAGATTTTAAGGGTCTATTCCTTTGAAGATTCTTTCAAGTATTGTTTCAGTAAACTTTGGAAAATTTCTGAAAAAAATCCTGGGGGAATATCTGAAACAATTCTTACAGAAATCCCTGATGAAGATATCCCAGAAGATATTTCTGACGGAACCGCAGGAGTAATTTCCAAAACAAAACCTTGAAACTTTAAGAAAAATTTGCAAATGAACCTCTGTAGATTATTTTAAGTTTAGAGATATTTCTGAAAAATAAAAAAAAAACATGGAAAAAGATTTCAAAAAGTTTAAAGAAATTCCTGAAATTCTTAAAAAGTCTCTAGATATATTTTGGAACGAGCAAAAATTTCCCAAAAAAAAAAACTCTGAAAGAATTTTTGAAGAAATCTCCAGTAGAATACTCGTAGATATCTCAGCAGGTGCTTTTAAATTAATCTCTAAGAAATATCTGAAGAAATCCCAGGGAAATTCTTGAAGGATTCTTAGATGAAATTTCTGTAGAACTTGATGGTGGAATTTCACGAGAAACTGTTGGTGGAATTCTAGGAAAGTTTATTGAAGAGCTTTTTAAGAAAATTTCAGAAGAAATCATTTTATAAAATTTGTGATGGATTTCCAAAAAGTATTCTTCGAGAAATCTGCGTACGTATTGCCCAAAGTGTTCTTACAGAAATAACTGGAGAAACACCTGAATTTGCTTCTGCAAAGATCCCTCAAAAAACCTAAAATAATTCCAGACGAAATTGTAAATTCTTTGAAGAATTCGTGGAGAAATTCAGAGAGTTATCCTTAGAAGAAATGACGGAAAAAACTCTGGAGGAGTACATGGAGGAATATCTGGAGGAAATCTTGAAGGAATTCCTGCCTGAATCACAAAAAGTAATAAGGCAACAATCTCTACAGGAATTCCTGCAATATTTTATAGATGATTCCCTGAAGGAATTTCTGGATACCTTCTTGCAGCAATTTTCATTAGAATCTGTAGAGAAAATTTAAAAAAAAATCAGGTGGACTTTTTGATTAAATACCTGTATGAATTTATTATTCTTCGAAAAACTTAATGAAAGAGTCCTGCAGAAATTTCCGAATATGTTTTGATCAAATTCCAAGAAGATTTCCAAAAGTAATCCTTGGTGGAGTGTTAGAAAGAAACCATGAAAATCTTCCGAAAGGGAAATTTATTGGGAATTCGTTTAGATTGGTGGATTTCAAGACAGAATTCCTGGAGTAATATCTGAAGGTGATCATGCAGTCCTTGGACAAATTTATTATCCCATAAATAATTTGCGAAGGAATCTCCAGGGGAAATTTCTGAAGGAATCCCTGTGATTTCTCAAGGAAACTTTAAATTTTCTGAAGAAGTCCGTGGATGATTTCCTTAACGAATTCTTGAAAGGGAACGTCCATAAATTACGTCACGCTTTTAGGGGGGAGGGGGGCTTCAGCAAAGTGTGACGTCCCATACAAAACTTTCAGAGTTCTCATACAAAAAGTGTGACATAGGGGGGAGGGGGGGTTGAAAATGGGCAATTTTTGCGTGACGTAATGTATGGACGTTCCCAAAGGATTTTTGAAAGAATCTATGAAGGATCTTCGGAAAAAAACCCACTGACGCTTTGCAAGTGGAATTTTTTTTTTAAACATTTAAGGAGGATTCTAAGAGATGAACCAGCCTAGGGCTGAAAATCTCTATAATAAAGAAATAATAATAATTAAGGAGGATCCTCCTACAAGGCACTAGTTCGAGGTATTGGACGAAAAGAGACAGGTGAGAGGTATGAAGGCAGAGGCAACTCTCCAGGGTAAAAACCTAGAAGGGATCACCGACGCAGAGGAGCTCGTAGCCTCCCTAAAGCAGCAGTGCAGGGTACATGCACCAAGTGCTTCGATCCGTCTGCGGAAAGGGCCGGCAGGCACGCAGATTGCCATGATCAAGCTCCCAGTAGGGAGTGAAACTCGGCAACACGGGCGAACCTAAATGTCCAGGCACGCGAGCAGGTCGAATCAACCGATAATAATGCAGGTTACACAGCTAAGCCTGAACCAATGTGAAGCCGCACAACAGTTGCTGTGGCAGTCACTCTCGGAGTTAAGTACAGACATCGCCCTTCTACAGAACCCATACAGTATCCCTCTCGATAACGGAAACTGGGTAGCGGATAAAGCCAATCTAGCGGCGATCTGTACAACCGGTCATTTTCCGGTCAAGGAAATAATTTCCACGACGAACAAAGGCTTCGCAATAGCGAAGATCAACGGCGTGTACTGTTGCGGTTATTATGCCCCCCAGGTGGCCAATAGACCAGTTCTCGTCTATGCTGGATTCGCTATCAAGCGCACTAGTGGGATGAGTCCCATGGTCATCGGTAGAGACTTCAACGCCTGGGCGATTGAGTGGGGAGCCGCCCGACTAACATGAGAAGTTGGGCTCTATTCGAAGCTATGACTAGACTGAACGCGGATGTCGCGAACGTAGGCGACAAATAAAAAACTACAGTACGAACGGTGCAGAGTCCATAATTGATGTGACCTTCTGGAGCCCGGTTCTAAACTCAAACTCGGAGGGTTGACAATGGATACACGCACAGTGACCATTTGGCGATTCGATACCAAGTGGACACGAAGGAAGACGGTCGCAGCCGAACATCATCAACCGTCATCGGGGATGGCTGACCTCACACTTTGATAAGCCGGAGTTTAGTGGAGCGATTGCTTATGCAGAGTAACACCGACGATTTATCCAGCGATGATCTAGCTGGAACCCTAAGCCGTGCATGGGATGCAAAGAGTTCACACCGATGAGGGCAGAATGGAATAAAGTGAGGCATACAGGGTGGCAAAACTGGCACTGAACAAAGAGATTAAGGTACGTAAGCGGGAGTGCTTCGATAATCTCTGTCAGGCAGCCAACAGCAGGCCAGCCAGTTCGGCTTCCGGAAAGGTTGATCGACGGTGGACGCTAAAAGGCGCTGTCCATAAGCTACACAGAATCATTTTTGGCCATCTCAGCACCCCCTCCTTGGACTTTTGATTACAAAATTTTATTTGTATGGAGCGTAGACTTTGCCCTAAACCCCCTCTCCCATCAGAGTCCACGTAGTTTAAGGTATGCACACAGCAAAATCTAGCCACCGCATTTTGGATAGAAATTTCTCCATTTTCAACGAATCGTGGCAATCTCTGGCGCAAATGAAAGCTTATTGTGTAAGGAATCGAAAAATATTTACTTCGGGATATATTTTGACATTGTGTTTAAAATAGAGTCAAGGGAACAAGAAGTCCTCGAAAAGTTTTTGCACAAACGTGCTGAAAATCTGACAATGTACATTAAAGCGACCGTCCCCACAGACCTAAGTTAGCTTTCAAGTATTCGGTTCTATACATCATTACAACCTGGAAAGGTTGTAGATCAACTTAAGAGTAAGAAAAAATCGAAGTTTGGCAAGAAATACATAGTTTGGTCAACAATATGAATTTGTGGTTTGAAAAACCGAACTTTTAGAAATACATGTACAGCAAATCATCTTTTTCACTACGGGAAATGTCGGGAAAAATGGCTGGCATCCCTTATTCAAAAGCTTAGATATTATGTATTGATTTGAATTGATTTTTGTCCCCTGTTTTTGGCGGAGAATGCTTGCGTTTGTATGCAGAAAACTATGTAGAAATTGTACTGCATTTTTCCAAAAAAACGTAAAATCTCATACACTTCAAAACTCAACCCAATTGAAAAATATTGAGTAACCTTGAATTGGAACCTTCAAAAAATGTCAAGAACGACAGCTTTCATCGAAAAATAAGATTGATTTTGACACAAAGGTGGTAAAAATTTCTTGGCATGCGGTCGAAGGTACTGTGCAAAACTTTACGGATGGACTTAAGCTCAAAACTCGAGATGACGGATATAACAAGTCAAATCAGCAATGTCTTGATGTTGATTTAAAGTAAATTAATGCTTTATTATGATGAATTGCTTTTGGTTTGGGAACAAATTGGAATGAATTATCACTGCTTGATTTTGTTTGGCCAGATTTTGCTGTGCGCATACCTTATAGACAAGCCCTCAAGACTGGCTCAAGACTCGGTCAAAATGGCCGAGATAGCGTTCCAAAAGAAGCGAACGGGAGTCCGCTAATGCGCGGTCGTCACACTAAACGTAAAGAATTCGTTCAACAGCGTCAGCTGGGCCGCCATCAAGTGCGTCATACACCACCTAGAAGTCACGGTTAGTCTATACCGAATACTGGAGAGTTACTTCCAGAATAGGGTGCTAATCTATGATACCGATGAAGTTGAGATAAGCTACAACATCACCGCGGGAGTACTTCAGGGCTCTATTATGGGCCCGGTACTATGGAACACTGCGTATGATGGCGTATTGAGGCTCAAATTTCCAGCGGGCGTAAAGCTGGTCGGATGACACTACCCTGGTAGAATATGGCGAGTTACTAGAAGAAGTGGTACTGAAAGCAGCGCACGCAATTGGCACAGTGGAGAACTGGAAGAGATCGAGACAGCTGGCACTTGCGTACCACGAAACGGAGGTGATGGTGCAGAACAACTGCATGTCTGAACAGCAGGCAGTGCCCAACAAACATTTTTGCTGTACTAGAGTGGAACAAACCACGCTTAAGCAAACTTTAGCTTAAGAAACTGTTATTCAGCTAGTACTGTTACTTGGGTGGTCACCACTGGCTGGCGCACGATCAACTCCAAGCGCTCACTGATGCTACTGATAGTCTTAATCGACGACTAGCTGAACTTCGGTAACCACATGGAATATGCTAGCAAAATGCGTAGGCTAAGCTCGATGGACGGTGTGCAAAACTACGTAAAGGTGTCGTGTAAATTGTTTGAAATTTTTTTGGAATCTTACTGCGGATTGTGGCAAAATGGCGATCCCTCGTGCCAACTTTTCATCATCGTCCTGGAAGGTGAACAAATGTTAACTTAAATACGAATAAATTATATTCCGACCCTCAAACAAACACACAATAGAATGTAATTGTATTAAAATGATAGGTCAAAAAGTTGCAATTTTCACCCATTGTGAAGCCTGCTCTCCCGGCAGCAATCTGCCCCTTGATGAGTAGTCGAAGCAATCAGATGAAAACGCTCCGATGGTCCAGGCAAATAATTACAAATGATGAAAAGGAATAATTTAAATCACAATCAGCGCAGCTTTATTGGCCACAGCGGGATCTTTTTTTTATTCTGACTCTCACGCAACTTTCCATATTTTATATGCTTGTATTCTCTCTGAACTATACGGTCCTGATGGAACTGAAACTTTCTTTAGCTTTGAGCTTTGATGACTCGAACATTTTTTATTTTGATTTTTAATGTTATGTCTCTGCATCGTGATGCAGCCAGGAATCGAACTCGCAGCCACCCGTTCAGCAATCCATTGCCTTTGCTCACTTAGCCAACAATGTCAACTTTACGATATGTCCTGTAGCCAATGCAATAAGCCGATTATATGGCCAATCTGACACAGCCTGCCGTTTCTTTGTGTTTGGCCCTTTTTTTCTGCGTCGTGCGCATAATTGCTGAAAGCGTAGTTCGAACAAATTTCATTTAATTTTATTAATTGAATTATACACGCCGACATGGTCATTTGGCGAATCGCAAAATTGATTACGTTGGCGAGTTCGAATTAGTGCGTGCGATTATTTATGTGATCCATCCGCGTGCCGGGTGCAGCGGCTGTAAAGCGAGCACGGCAGACACACATGGCTGCGGGGGTAAAAAAGTCATTACAGACCCCAATCAGGCGGAACACCCTGGCCCTATTTTAGGGCGGGGTGGGACAATCGGGTTGATTTTTACTCTCTGATATCAGATCGCATTAATCTCTACCACCCGACCACCGCCACCGTCCCCAGGGTGTCACCTATCGAGATCACACTACATTATTCACCGACCAAAAATAGACGTCGTCGTTGGGTACGGTTGAGAGCATTCCGGTGCCGCTGCCGCGCCACTTCAAATGATGATGATGATGATTGCAAACAAACAATAGCTGCAGCACAAACATGGTCGAAGCATTATAATTAACCAATTAATGTTAAATAGCATGATTTGTGGCAAACGATGGACAGGAAAATCCGCCGGACTGAACCACGTGGACCATTGTCCCGGGGTGGGTGTGGTTTGGTGTATTGAGCGTGTAATCGGTTTTTGGAATTGTTTGAGTGGAAAGATTTATCCGGCCGGAGCACAATATGATCGGATGTGATCAACTGGAAAGAACACACTGGGTGCATGTTTGATGTGGCTTACATCTAGGATCACATTCTTTTTTTTAAATTTAATTACACGAAATCAATACTGTTGTTAACTGAATAGCTTAAACCATTTTTTTTCTCTACTATAAACTGCTACATAAACTGTTCGATCCTTTCCTCCTTCCACTCTCAGTCGAAAACATATCGATAGTTATCGCCGGAGTTTTAAAGAAGAATCCCGACCTAACTTACTAAAACCCATAGTCAAGAATTATTCAAACAACTGCTGCGGATAAAGCAACTAAGTAATAATATTGGTATCGAGGAACAATAATTAAATTAAAATATTGCCCCTCAATCAAGTCAGATACGTAGTCTGTATAGTCTCAAAATCATGTGTCGTAGCAGCTAATTTTGAGGGACCTGCGCTGAAAACCGTGGTCGAGGCGGTGCGGTACTAGCTAATCCAGCCGAAAGATTTGGGTGCTAAAAGGAGCTCAGTAGGCAAAAAATCGGGCATCCAAAAGGAGTACGATGGCCGGGTAGCACTCGGAACGCGTAAGGTCTGAGTGTGTGATGAGGAAGAGTGTTGGAGTAGTTACTTCCTTGAGTTCCATCGCACACCTGTGCTGGTAGGGGAACAAAGTCCAAAATTTCAAGATGGGGTAAAATGGCCCAACTCATAAAACCATTCCTGTATGGGACTTGAACATTACTATAGGTGAATGGTGTCAAAATATGTTTGCATCGAACATTCTTCTAGAAGCTAGGCCACCAAACCCAAACCAAAAGGTTTTCTGGTGATTTTATTACCAGCCAAGTGTTTCCAACGAGTTTGAGGCACACATGGAGACGCATGGTTGTTGATGTCTACGCTTTCCATGTTAGGGTTCATTCAAATATGACGACCATGGTTTTGCGGGGAGAGGGGTAACACTCCATTTATTGAGTATACGAAAAAAGCGTGACAAAGGGGGGAAAAGGAGTCGGAAATGCCCGAAAAGTGATGGACGTAATTTTTGAATGTTTTTATGATGTGGCATCTTACCCCTTGGCAGACGGTCTTTTTGCACCACTTCCGTTTTCCGAATCAGTTTTCAAAATGGCTAAAAATCGATGAAAATGCAATAGTTTAGTGAATGGTTTAGCTCAAGTATCGAGCAAATAGGGAAGTGGAACCATCTCGGCAGGGGTCTTATTTTGGGCACTTTTCTGCTATAACTCAGCCAATTCTGAATCAAGACATAATTTTTGGAGCGCAATGAGATACGTACAGTATCTAGCCGTGTACAAAATTTCAAGTCAATTGGTTTGGAATTGACTGAATAATAGCAAAGAATGCTCAAAATACCGGCCGCTACCCAAGTGGTTCGCTACCTTATTGTCTAGTTGCTGTTACCACTTTGAAAGCCTAACTAATTATAATAGAAAACGAAGAAAAATGGCATCTTACCCCACTTGACCCTAAGTGCCTGCGAAGTAGACGAAAGCCCCCCTGTGCTATCTATCATTTCTACACAGTTCTTGTAGTTTTTGGCCATTCAGTGGAACTACGGCAAGTGCAGCAAGTTTCCTGATGAGGATCTCGCTGCCAACATCATTGAAAGATCAACATCATTCGAGGTATCCTCAGCAAGCCAATGCGATGGTCAGCAATCTGTTGAGATAAGCCTTCAAAAAGAAGGACGAGCGCATCGCCGGGCTTGAACGTGCGCTGAAAGAAGACGCAACGTCAAGTCTCGGCTAGAAAGCACAAAAGATCATAGCCCTACAGTGAAACTAGTACGGCAGGTGGTCAAGCTTAATATGACAAACTCCCACCCTGGATCAAAATCAATACCCAAGCCGGAAACGAACAGTTAATCCCGAAAAAAAGAACAACTACTGGCGAACATCATCCAGTCAGACTAGGGTTTGACGATGATAAGGCTTCCGACCTCGGGCGAGACATATGGCGTTTGGCGTACCTCAGGAACGGGGGTAATGTAGTATGCAATAGATTGATGGTGAAAAACCGGAAAAACTCCCTTTCGGAACTATAAGTAAGTGGAGCCTAAAGAAAATCAGTTAGCTTGAAGCGTTCGACGGTGTTCACTAAGTTCCAGCCAGTGGCCAGCGTAGAAGGCCAGTTGTCATCAAATCTTCAGAACGCCAGGGGCCATAGTAGTTCATTGTCACCAGTGGGGGTAGTTGTACTGAAAGTACGCAAACCTTAGAGATTGCGTGCCGGTATTTGCCATCCTTGGTTCGGACAGAGACCACCCGAACGTTCCCACCGTCGGCGCGGAAGATCTGGGTCACACGGCAGTAGAGTCACCTAAGCGGAGGGAGATGTTCGTCCTTCGGCAGTACCATCGTGCCAAATCGGATGTTATCCCGCAAACGAGTCCATTTCGTGCGGAGATGGAGACCAGAGAAGTACTCAGTACTCCAATGTTTCCAGATGTGACGAACACATTCCTGTGTTTGCTGGTACCGATCCAAACGATTCGAAGGCACTTCTTCGTACGACGCGTTCGGAAATGGAAACCAACGGGCGGTTGACCAGAAAATGGCCTGGAGTGATAATTTCTAGGTCCTCCGTTTCGGACGTCAGCTGGGTAAGCGAACGGGAGTTTAAGCAGCTTTCTATTTGGGCCGTTTCAAGATCATCCTTCTGGAGCACTGTGGTTCCGATTGTGACCTTGAAGTGCTTCTTGAAGGGCTTAACCACGGTCTCCTAGAGGGCGCGGAAATTGAAAGAACGTGGAGTGATTAATTTAAAAAATATCCCTTCTTCACCACAGTGAGTGGTGACAGCGTGCTTGTGTTGTTGTGAATAGAATTGTTCTTTGAGATCCGCAACTGTTCGTAAGATGCAAAGAAAATGCGACAGTAGACAGGTCTGCGACAAGTTCGACGTCGGCCGCTTTCGTTTCCAGGCACATAAAAATTGCAACGTAGCATTTTATCGGGGCTGACTTCAGCGGATAGCAATAGAAAATAGGACCACACAAATCGACACTGGTGGTCAGAAACGGGAACACTGGACCCAGGGCCGGATCTAAGGGGGGGCCGGGGGGGCCCGGGCCCCGGGCCCCCACATTTTAGGGGCCCCCACAAAAACCTTTTTTGGTTGCTAACATCAGCTTTATTTTGCATATTGCTCAAGTACTGTTCGAAAATAAGGAAAAACATTTTTGGTCATCTCTCCGAGGGGCCTCCACATCCGCTCGGGCCCCGGGCCCCCACAATCCTTAATCCGGGCCTGACTGGACCCAAGTGTTCGACCGGAAGGTCTCCCATAATCTGCTCGGATACAGTTGGCTTGCAACGGAAGCACTTCAAGTAGCTGTGTACAATTTTCCGCGATTGTGTACTCGTAGAGACCAGAACAATTCCTGCACACTTGCGATGAGCGGCTGTGGTCCAGCGTTCAACAACCGTTGATGGTGGGAAATCATGATTAGCTCTGTTAGTGGATGATGAGTGGCGAGAATTATCGGGTGCTTGCAATCTTCGGAAACAGGCACGTTTCGAAGCCCGCCACCGAATCACAGAACGCTATTGGTGACGACAGGTAAAGCGCTGTCCATAAACTACGTAGACTCATTTTTGGTCATTTCAGACCCCCGCCCCACTACTCCCCCACTGTAGACTTTCGTTCATATATTTATTAATTTTTTAATTTGGGGGCTGTCCATTAATTACGTAAGGAAATTTTTGCGATTATCTGACACCCCCTCCCATCCTTGTAAGATTTTTTGTATGAGAACCCAAAAATTTTTGTATGGCGCGTAAGATTTCTCAAACCCCCCCTCCCCCCATGAACCCTTACGTAATTAATGTACAGCCCCTTGCATGGATCGTAGACTTTTGCCAGACCCCAACCTCCTTCCCCCTCATTAGAGTCTACGTAGTTTATGGGCAGGCCCTAAGAGGATGAGTTTCGAGGTAGGCTAGAACTGACCACCAGCGCTAAAGACTCGGAGATTTTCGTGGAACAACTCGTCTTGTGCCACACGAACAAGAGTGTTGGTGGCTTCAAGGAGTTCTGGTGCTTGGATGAATCCGGTGATTCGACGCTGCCGCTTGGCAGGCGTACTGTTGTGGGAGAACCTTCGAAGGAGTGCCACTAGGCGAACTAGTGCTGGAAACGACGACCGTAGACAGAAGATTGGATTGCAAGGCTGACTGTGCACTGGCGAGGCCGTGCCACCAGAGGTCGGTTTCCAATAGTTGAGCGGGCGGCGTTCCGCGGGAGATCATGTCAGTGGGTTTTTCCATCCCAGCCACGTGCCCCAAACTCCAGTTTTGGTTAGGTGCTAGATCTCGGAGACTCTCTTGGTTGACAGAGACGAACCAGCCAAGGGCTGAAAGTCTCTTAAATAAAGACAAATCAATCAATCAATCTCTTGGCTACAAATGTTTTCCAGCGGGACGAGGTTTCGGCCAGCCAGTGCAGCACGATTGTTGAATCGACCCTGTAGAAGTATTTGAAATCCACCTTCAGGCTCTGCTGGACCTTCTGGAAGCGGTGGCTGAGCAACAGCGCACCGGAGAGTTCGAGGCGAGGAAGGCTGATCTTCTTTAGCTTCATACTATTTCCCAACGGAGCAACCTTCGATTTCAAGGTGAGGAGGAGTACAGAGATCTCTCCGTTGACGGAAACTGCTCGGAGATATACGAAGGCTCCGAACGCGCGTTCTAAAGCATCGCCAAAACCGTGAGCTTCGAGAATGACGGGGTTGGAAATTGGAATGATCCATCGTGGTGCGGCGTTGGATTCGACTGCAACAAGCTCGCTCCTGAACTGCAGCCAACGTTGTTGGAGATCTTCTTCCAGAGGTTCGTCCCAGATCTTCTTACTCCCCCAGAGCTCCTGCATGAAGCCCTTAGCAAGTACGATGGCTGGACCTACGAGTCCTAGAGGATCGTAGAGTCGAGCAGAATCGGAGACCGCAATACGTTTGATGTTAACACTCTCTTCATTCCACTATGGAACATGGAAACCGAGGTGGTCAGTAGCTGGTGTCCCTTTGAGCCCTAGGGTTTTGACGCACGGAGTAGAATCGAGATCGAGTACGGAACGTTTATCACGGAGTTTGACTGGAATGTGCTCCAGAATTTCAGAGGAGTTCGACGATCATTTACAAAGACTGCGACCGGTTGATTGCAGCAACTCCAGAAGCTGGTTGTACAGGTCCTTCCCTTCGTCAGCATTGTTGATTCCGCTAATCATGTCATCCATATAGAATTCGTTGGCGAGAACTGCCGCTACGGCTGGGCGCGACGACTGACCGTGCCTGGCTTATTCCTGAAGACATTTCGTGGCAAGGTATGGTGCTGAGAATGTTCCATACGTCACCGTCTTGAGCTGAAAGACTCGGATCGGTTCACTGAGTTCACAGAGTTTGTAGGAGAAGGCGATTGCTGGGCATCTCCAATATTTGGCAGTACATCTTCTCGATGTCGGAAGTAATGGCAAACTTTGGCAATCGGAAACGCATTGTAATGCAGACGCGGTCTTTTTGTACCACCGGATCGAATATGAATGCGTCGTTCAAGGAGACTCCTGTGTCAGTGGCAGTCGATGCATCAAATACGACGCGAACGTCGGTCATGCTTCCACGGGTCAAACGATGACAAAGACCGCCAGCTAAGAGTTGTGTGCTTAGCTGGTAGCGCAGCCTGGGCACTGTTGTCCTTCTGACTTCAGCTAGATTGAGGAGGTACGATCCGAGTGTCTGTTCACCAAGGAGGTGCGGCTCAAACAGCGTCTGTTCTGGCATCCAGCGGCTGAGTAAGAAACGCTGCACCACGCCCAGCTAGATCCAAGGTGGTAGCCCCATCAGCGTGGTCGTCCCAGTGTTGGTTGGGACGTTAAACAGAACTGGCACGATGGCCCTCCGGCGAGACAGGAGTGTTGGCGTAGGCCCAATAAGCCACCCGTAAAAATCCCCATTGCGAATAACATAGGAGAAAATACGACTCGATACAATCGGCAAAGACCCACGCGACGAAATAAGGACTACGATTGGAAACTTGGAACATGGAATTGCCAGTCACTAGGTTTCGCAGGATGTGGCAGGATAATCTACGACGAACTACATCCCCGCAACTTCGACATCGTGGCGTTGCAGGAACTTTGTTGGACTGGACAGAAAGTGTGGAAAAGCGGGCATCGAGCGGCTACCTTCTACCAAAGCTGTGGCACCACCAATGAATTGGGAACAGGATTTATAGTGTTGGGCAAGATGCGGGTGGCAGCCGATCAACGCAAGGATGTGCATTTTGAGAGTTAAAAGCCGTTTCTTCAACTACAGCATCATCAACGTCCACTGCCCACACGAAGGGAGACCCGATGACGAGAAAGAAGCGTTCTACGCGCAGTTAGAGCAAACATACGATGCTTGCTCGCCGCGTGACGTGAAAATCGTTGTCGGCGACATGAACGCGCAGGTAGGAAGGGAGGAAATGTACAGACCGGTAATCGGGCGAAACAGCCTGCACGCCGTATCGAATGATAACGGCCAGCGATGCGTAAACTTTGCAGCCTACCGTGGTATGGTAGTCCGAAGCACCTTCTTTCCCCGCAAAGATATCCACAAAGCCACCTGGAGATCACCCGACCACCAAACAGAAAACCAAATCGACCACGTTCTAATCGACGGTAAATTCTTCTCGGATATAACCAACGTCCGCACATACCGCAGTGCGAATATAGATTCGGATCACTACTTAGTCGCTGTATGCATGCGCTCAAAACTTTCGACAGTTATCACCACGCGTCGAAGTCGAACGCCGCGGCTCAACATCGAGCAACTTCGTAACGTAGAAGTGGCTCAAGACTACGCGCAGCAGTTAGCAGTGGCCCTACCAACGGAAGAGCAGCTTGGCGCAGCTACACTTGAAGATGGCTGGAGGGACATCCGATCCGCCATAGGTAGTACCTCGGCTACAGCACTAGGCTTCGCGACTCCGAATCACAGAAACGACTGGTACGACGGCGAATGTGAACAGTTGAAAAACGAGAAGAACACAGATAAAAATAGTGAGATTTACTCATCATGTAAACTTTATTTTAGTCATGTAAACTTAGTGCTATGATGGTTTACATGAGATATCATGTAAATTTGTGTTATATGTCATGTAAACACTCAGAGTCGTGCTGAACTACATGACAAAAAATGGAAGTTTACATGATATTTCATGACTTTTACATGATATGTCATGTAAACTTCTTTGATATCCCACGCTCCAATCATGTGCATCGTATGTCACAGAATTTTACATTCTTTTTTCGATCTGTGAATGCAGCATGGGCGAGAATGCTGCAACACCGTACGAGAGCGAATGAGGCACGTTACAAACAGGCGCGGAACAGGCAGAACTCAGTCTTCCGGATGAAGAAGCGCCAGCAGGAAGAACGAGATCGCGAAGCGATGGAAGAGCTGTACCGCGCTAAGGACACACGAAAGTTCTACGAGAAGCTGAACCGCTCGCGCAGAGGCTTTGTGCCACAAGCCGACATGTGCCGAGATAATCACGGGAATATTCTCATGAGCGAGCGTGAGGTGGTCGAGATGTAGTGGCAGCATTACGATGAGCACCTCAATGGCGACGTTGCAAGTACCGAAGGTGGCGTGGTAACAGATCTAGGAGTATGTGCACAGGACGAAAGACTTCCGGCCCCTGACCTTCAAGATATTGAGGAGGAGGTTGGCCGGTTGAAAAACAACAAAGCCGCTGAAGCAGATCAACTACCAAGCGAGCTTCTAAAATACGGTGGAGAAGCACTGGTGAGAGCACTACACTGGGTCATTACCAAGATTTGGGAGGAGGAAGTATTACCGGAGGAATGGATGGAATTTATCGTGTGTCCCATCTACAAAAAGGGCGACAAGTTGGATTGAGGAAACTACCGCGCGATCACACTACTGAGCGCTGCCTACAAGATACTCTCCCAAATTTTATGCCGCCGTCTATCACCGATTGCAAGAGAGTTCGTGGGGCAATATCAGGCTGGATTCATGGGTGAACGCGCTACAACGGACCAGATGTTCGCCATCCGCCAGGTGTTGCAGAAATGCCGCGAATACAACGTGCCCACACATCACTTGTTCATCGATTTCAAATCGGCGTATGATACAATCGATCGAGAACAGTTATGGCAGATTATGCACGAATACGGATTCCCGGATAAACTGATACGGTTGATCAAGGCGACGATGGATCGAGTGATGTGCGTAGTTCGAGTATCAGGGACACTCTCGAGTCCCTTCGAATCTCGCAGAGGGTTACGGCAAGGTGATGGTCTTTCGTGCTTGCTGTTCAACATTGCTTTGGAGGGTGTAATAAGAAGAGCGGGGATAAACACGAGTGGGACGATTTTCACGAAGTCCGTTCAGCTGCTTGGTTTCGCCGATGATATTGATATTATTGCTCGTAAATTTGAGACGATGGCGGAAACGTACATCCGACTAAAGAGTGAAGCCAGGCGAATCGGATTAGTCATTAATGTGTCGAAGACAAAGTACATGATGGCAAAGGGCTCCAGGGAGGAATCACCGCGCCCGCCACCCCGAATTCATACCGACGGTGATGAAATCGAGGCGGTTGAAGAATTTGTGTACCTGGGCTCACTGGTGACCGACGACAACGACACCAGCAGAGAAATTCAGAGGCGCATTGTGGCAGGAAATCGTGCCTACTTTGGACTCCGCAGAACTCTACGATCGAATAAAGTTCGCCGTAACACGAAGTTAACCATCTACAAAACGTTGATTAGACCGGTCGTCCTCTATGGGCACGAAACATGGACCCTACGTGCAGAGGACCAACGCGCCCTTGGAGTTTTCGAACGGAAGGTGTTGCGTACCATCTACGGCGGAGTGCAGATGGAAGACGGGACTTGGAGAAGGCGAATGAACCACGAGCTGCATCAGCTGCTGGGAGAACCAACCATCGTCCATACCGCGAAAATCGGGAGGCTACGGTGGGCGGGTCACGTCATCAGGATGTCGGATAGCAACCCGACTAAAATGGTTCTCGAGAGTCATCCGACCGGTACAAGAAGACGTGGAGCGCAGCGAGCTAGGTGGGTCGACCAAGTGGAGGACGATCTGCGGACCCTACGCAGAGTGCGGAACTGGAGACAAACAACCATGGACCGAGTGGAATGGAGGCGGCTACTATGTACAGCAGAGGCCACCCCGGCCTTAGCCTGACCGGTAAGTAAGTAACGTCGGTCATTCAGCTATCCGGGCGAACAACACAATGATGTGGATAAAAATAGGAGACAGACGTACTCGGCATATCCGGAAACACTTCTCCATATGTCCCAGCTGAAGATATTCGTCGATGAATGCCGTGTATGAGGCCTGCAGTGCGGGATTTTCTTCTAGACGGCGCGGTGGCTCAGCGAAAGGGGAAGATATCGGATGGCCATTCCTAGTTGGAGACATCCACAGGCGGAAGATCGCGTGTTATCTCAGGCTTCGAGAAAGTTGGTGGATTTCTAGTTCTGAGATTGGGATACGTTTGTTCAGGATTTGGTGGACTTTGGGTTTGTTTCGGACCTTGTGATTGGATTGGATAGCGTTTGCTTACTTATTGGTGTAGCATTGTATGGTGTTTCTACCCACAAACATGACACGCACTGGAGGAATAATTTTTGATTTGATGTGTAACCTCTTCAAGAGTTCACAACTTGGAATTTAAAAATTTGATGATAGTTTTGCCTACAAATAAATATGTCATTAAATGTAAATTTCCCACATGCAGATAATGCCTAGGATTATATAAAAAACAATCGATTTAAATATTATGGATTGGGGTACGTTCACGATAGATCGATGATAGAAGCACATCACTTTCGAAGATGGTAGCCCTCTACTGCTCGGCTCTATGAACCGCCAGAAATCTACCTACGATCCTACTTCGGTTGAAATTTCCGAAGAGCACAAAACCCGAGGAAGCACGTGACCGAATGGGGAGGTAGAAAACCGATCGAGCGATTATATCGACTTCCGCCTGCTGAGCTATATAAGGCTCCAATTGAGGAGAGCTCTCTTGATCCTGGGATTTCAAAAAGTGAAGTTTGGCGAGTTATTTTGCAAGTGCTAAAAGAACGTTACGAAGAACGTTGAGTGATATAGTGAGCTAATTGTTAAGGAGCTAAGACTCGCTCAGCTCAAGTGTTCGAACTCCGCGTGTGATATAGATAGATCCACGTTTGAAGAAAGTGTACCGCAAGCTAGTGTACCACCGCCTAGTGGTTTGCTACTTCTCAACCACGTGGCTCACGCCTCCCAGGGGGCCAGCTAGGACTGCCTGCCACCCCAGCAGTCCACGACCGTCCGTTACCACACGGTCAATTTCGTCGGTTTAGCCACCAACCCGACAAGCTATAGTCTCGGAATCGCTGCTTATTCCCACTCCGGCAAGGTGCTGGAATCACCCTCCCACTCCGGCAGGATCGTGCTGGAATCCTGACGCCACGGCCGTGCAGGTCCACCGTGTGTAAGTAGAGCTACCGATCAGTGAGTGCAAATTGAAGATTAGATAGTACCGAATAAAAATTGCGAATAGTTAAACATTTGAACCCATTCCCATTGTGTCGCGTTCGTTATTTGCATGCATCAAGTGGTTAATTTTCAGGTTGAGAACTACGTGTGAAGAAGAGGTAAGTTTTCCTTAGTGCGGTGTGCTGCCGGCCCTGAGATCTAAAGAGGTGAGCTGGCCTAGGGCGTTCGGACGTCCATGCCACAGACGCATGGGCGTCATTGGTAGTTACAGATGATCAGGTGAAAGGTAATCGATGCAAAGTGACTTCTTCTTTACTACTTCGTACTTGTTTGCTACCGATGAGCTGTGAAAAACGTCGCGCTTAAAGACCGAGTGTGCGGCCTGCTTGCAGAACGGGCACGGTTCGGACGGAGAGGACGACGAAATGGATTTGACTGATCTTTGGCTTCTGCATGCGACGAGCCGTTAGAGTTGGAGTACTTTTATTTGGTATTTTTTTTTTTTTCGATGATAATCCTCCAGATCTGCACGACTGTGGCAATACTTTTACAGCTGCGGCTACCGCAGACTAATTTTGTAAAAATACGCAATATCCCCGATCATGTTCAACAACTCTGCGATCAACAGCTGCAAGAAGAGGTCTACCTGATATCGTCGGTTTCCTGCAATAGGGGCACAACTCAAAAAATGTGAATTTTCAGAAAGAGATGAAATTTTACATAGTTTTTCATCATTTGCCATCAAAATCTCAAAAATGACAAATTTTGAGTTGTGCCCCTATTGCAGGAAACCGACGATATCACGCCCAGGTAAACCGTAAGTTAAGGATGATGGCAAAGGGCGTGTCGAATTCGTTGGGCAGAGGCTAGTGATCTCAATGGGATCTGAATTACGCAAAATAGCCAACCTTTACTATGATACATAAATGTATGCACGCACGAGAAAATACAAGTTCAATCAAACCGTAGCACCAGAAAGTCATCATTTATGCAGTTTCAATTACAATTAGTAACTTGAAGAAATATTATATCTTTCATTGTTTTCTCATCACAACCTCTTAATTATTCAACGTTACTGATGAACCTAGATGATGGACTCACTGCTTTAATAACACCTCATAACCATCTATCCGGGATGAATCACCATTAGTCCAGGATTCGTGGAACTGTTATCTCTAGGCAACTCATCCGCTTTTCGTTCGTCCTTTCCTCACATATCTACCGACCGACCGTCGTCACCCACCTCAAAATTAAATATTGATGGAATTACAACGGATTTATCATACCATCGGATATTTCTCACGCATCTATGGTAGACGTGCCAAAATTAAGCCGAAACTCCAAAAAAAAAACCGAATCGCACTCCGAACTTCCCCCATCATCACAAAGGTATATCCGCCGCCCAAGTAAAATTCACTCCATCAGGAACGGCTTTATGAAATTTTAATCGTAATGCTCTTCGGGGCCCGTCCTATCAGACAACGTAATCAGTGGTGTTACTACAGCAGCGCAGGTCGGGATTCACTCTAGCACCGCACCGCACCGACCGGTGAGAATTGTGGACGTAGAAACGACAAAATTAGAGCTTTTTGTTCCATTTTCGGAGCTGATGGCAGGTTTGGTGACCCAGTCAAATGGTTTTCGATCAAAAGCAGTGGTTGCCAAACTTTACGGGATATTGGCAATGTTCTCAGACTGTGAAAGGACTAAGGTGTGTCATTTCACACAGTCTAAAGTCGAATGTTACTATGTGTAAAACCTAGAGGTAAACATCTGAAATTTGGACACCTCTGCCAAAACGCAATATCAGCTCACTGATCCCGGGGCTACGGTTGACTTCATGAGCTCTCCTTCACATTGATGACACTTTTCTATTAGCTGACCAAAATTTCCCAGTGACCGTGTGGCCCTGCGGACCAGCAATCCCTGCGCTTGCCACATTATTATTTTAACAACGGTACATCTCCATTAAACTCCATTGACCCTTCTCACAGTTTCCTAGCTAGCGGCAGCTCGGTGTTCGTTAATGTATAGGACGCTTGGGTGGCGAAGGTTACCCTCGTTCTAATGGAAATGAGCATGGCCTATCCCACGTTTTGTGGCAGGTCCGTTCGTTCGACTTAGTAACAGAAATTTACTGTTTTTGTAAATAAGGAAGCGAATTACGTGCAGCTCTGCACGGGTCAGCTGACTTTCTGTTCGATAACAAAGTCCATAATATAAAGAGTAGGATTAAATGATTGACTTTTTGAGCACTTTGTTTTCCAAACGGCTGTGCTGTTTATAGATCTCACAGTACTCGTCCAACTACTCGGAACTGGTGTTCACAACTCACCGGGCAGTTAATGATACTGCATGACACAAATGGGTGAATGCAAATGAGTTTATCGAGCGATCGATTTATTTGGCCTCATTTACAACCCGGCTGTGGGACGGAAATACGGAAAGAGGGAACCCCAGATGGAAATTGTCTACAATGTGGATGCATATCATTTTGATTGGTTTGTCCGAAGCGGGTTGTAATTAGCGCGAGCTGATGAACCAGGAAAATTGGAATAATTTCCAGATTTGCAATTAACGTAACGTTTGTTTGATGTCGTTTAGGCAATTATAGGAGGAAATTATGCAGGTCGATTGAATGCTTGATTTTAAAGAGAATCGATATCAACAAAGTTGTTTTAGCATTGTTGACATACGATTCTTAGAACAAGAATTGTTCATTTTGAAATGATGAATATTTATTGTACCGTTAAAGGAGAAATATTTTATTTATCTAAAATGCTGATAGAAACGGCTGTACGGACTTGTCTGCAGTTGATCGTTAATATAAAGCCATGAAGCATAAGTAGCAGTTGTCTCAAAAGCGGATATCTTGTTACAGTTGTAACGTTTTCTGATCTCACGGGTAAAATCATTATGGCACGACACTAAAGTACCAAGGAAACGCAGACAACCGGCGCGGACCTCACGCGAACGCTGAATTGCAACAGGAGTGGACTACCAAAGATGTACATAGGTAGTTAACAAACAGCTGGACGAACTGATCGGCTACACGAGCAGGAGGACTACCATCAGCAAGGACCTAAAACAGGACCAGCTGAAGCTCCGCAAATCGCTAGCTCTGACCAAGCGTATGATCACTTGGTCGAAGAGTGGAGGGCAGTTGATGCGAGCAGGGTGGAGTGGCCCACCCAAACGGACAGATTCCTCTTTGCTAACAACGCGACGATGCAGCACAAAACCATGCAGCTCGCCGGAGTCGTAGCGCAGAGATCAAACCGCCCTACGGCTCGAGCTACATGGTCGAAACCTGCCGAGGAGACGCGGTCCAAGAAGCGTCCAGGAGGAGACGGGCGGAATGCCGAAGAGGAACAAAGGGATGGCCAACGCGAGCAATCAGGCTCCCAAGTCTCAAGGAGGCTAACCCCAAGAGAAACGGGGGCCAACCGGACCAAGGCAAGAAGAGCCCTTGATTTACGGTTGGAAAGAAGAAGTTGAGAAGAGTAAAACCAGCCCGCAAGCGCGAACGAAGCGACGCGCTGGTCTTGAAAACTGAGGCGGATACACACGTTGCGGTGCTGAGGACCATGCGGGGCGAAAATCGTCTCTCACCGCTGGGTGCGGATGTCAAAAGCATCTTGCGTACCAGGAGTGTAGAGATGATGCTAGTGCTGAAGAAGGAAGCGGCCAAGAAAGGCACCTTCTACAAGGCACTAGCTCAGGAGTTATTGGGCGAAACAGTGCAGGTGGGAGCTCTAACGGCGGAGGCGACTCTCCAATGTAAAAACCTGGACGAGATCACTGACGCAGACGAGCTCGCAGCCGAACTTGAGCAGCAGTGCGAGATAGATACACCAAGTGCATCGATCCGCCTGTAAATGGGTCCTGCAGGCACGCAGATCGCCACGATCAAGCTGCCAATAGGGGAGGTGAACAAAGCGAATGCAGTCGGCAGGATCAGTGTGCCTGCTCATCATGTACGCGTTGCCAGAGGCGTGTTTCAAGTGCTTCGAGCAAGTACACAAGACGTGGGCGTGCAGAGATCCCAACAGGAGAAAACTCTACAGGAAGTGTGGAGTGGAAGGCCACATCGCCATGGAGTGCAACTCGACACCGAAATGCCTGCTTGCACGGTGAACAAGGAACACGAGACGGGCGGGCCTAAAAGTCCACGCACGCGAAGAGGTCGAACCCATTGACGATAATGCAGGTTCCACAACTAAACCTGAACCACTGTGAAGCCGCACAACAGTTGCTGTGGAAGTCAGTCTCGGAGTCAAATACAGACATCGCCCTACTATCGGATCCATACCGCATCCCTCCCGATAACGGGAACTTGGTATCTGATAAGGCCAATCTAGCGGTAATATGTACAACCGGTCGTTTTCCGATCCAGGAAACAATTCCCACGTAGCACCAGGGCTTTGCAATAGCGAAAATCAACGGGGTGTACTACTACAGTTGTTATGTCCCTCCCATGTGGCCGATAGGCCAGTTCTCGTCTATGCATCGTTGGAGACTTCAACGCCTGGTCGATTGAATGGGGTAGCCGCTTGTCTAACGCGTGAGGCTGGGCTCTACTCGAAGCTATGGCTAGACTGAACGTGGATGTCGCGAGCGTAGCCTACAAAAACCTACAGTAGGAACGATGCAGAGCCCATCATTGATGTGGCCTTCCAGAGCTCGGGTCTAAACCCTATCTAGGACTGGAGGGTCGACGATGGATACACGCACATTGATCATTTTGCGATTTGATACAAGGTGGAACACGAAGGAAGATGGTCACAGCCAAACTTCATCGACCGCTATTAATGATGTCTGGCCTCGCGATTCGAAAAGCTGTCATTTGTGGAGCAATTGCTTATGGAGGGTAACACCGACGGTCTATCCAGCGATGATCTAGTCGGAATCTTAAGCCGTGCATGGGACGCCGCAGTTCCACCCTACCCATAAAGGGACGCAACCGGTATACTGGTGGTGTCCAGAAAGGGTAGAATGAAACGAAATGAGGCTTACAAGGCGGCTAAACTGGCACTGAACAAAGAGATTAAGGTACGTAAGAGGGCGTGCTTAGTAAAATTCTGCCAGGCAGCCAACACGATCCCTTGGGGTAATGCCTACAAGGAAGTCATGGCCAAAACGAAGCACCCCTAGAAGGCTCCCCTGCGAAACTGCAGAAGATCGTGGAAACGCGGTTCCCACGCCACGATACTAGACCATGGGCTCCCATCCCCGTCCCAAACCGGCATAGAGGACATAGAGGAAGGTGAAAGGAGCTAAAACATCACTGCGGGGGTACCTCAGGAATACATCATGGACCCGGTACCATTCTTTTGTATAGAATGAGGAAATCTGTTGGTTGGCAACACCTTAGAAAAACCTCATTCTACCACTATCTTACCTTGCGTCCACGGTACGCCCGTTAGGGATGACTTCGTAGAGCGAGGGACTACTTGCGCACTCTCACTGTCAAACGTCAACTATCACATATGGCTGTCCTCTATGGGGCGAACTCGACTAACAGTTGGTCGGTCCGCCATTTCCTTTGGAGGTGAAGAACGATTGTGGATACCGTGGCCGACACGGCGTTCCACTCGTCCACCCCCGTGCACATCATCTCTACTATGTTATCGGAAGTAGTATTCCTACCACATGCTCGACCTCTCCTCCGCGAAGCGCGGGCATTCGAAGAGCACGTGTTCCGCCGTCTCCGCCCTATTTGCACACTCCGGACATGAGGGCGAATCTGCATGCCCGAACCTGTGCAAGTATCATCTAAAGCACCCATGGCCCGACAGGAATTGTGTCAGATGAAAGTTCACTTCGCCATGAGGCCTACACGTTCACCGGAACACGCTCGGTATGAGCCTGTGTGTCCACCTACCCTTGATCGAAGAGTCCCAGACTCTCTGCCATTTCATCATGGCCGAAATTCTGGCGTTTCGTCACGTACGTAGCTTTTTCTTCGTAGCACTCAATACCCTCGGCCAGCATGCCCGCTAGCACGCATACCGCGTCTTTCGAGACGGTCCGGTATGCATTGGCCACCCTAAGGGGCTGTCCATTAATTACGTAAGGGTTTATGGGGGGACGGGGGTTTTGAATAATCTTACGTGCCATACAATTTTTGTGGGTTCTCACACAATAGTAGTTTACGCAACAAGGTGCAGAATGAAGATTTTTACAGCACGAGTCGTACATTTATTCAACGAGGCTTGCCGAGTTGGATAGTTACGACGAGTGCTGTAAAAATCGAGTTCTGCACCGAGTTGCGTACAACGTTTTTTGTAATTTCATGAATTACCGCTTGAGGATAGTTTTTAACAAAACTTTCATCAAACTGCACACTGATGTTTATAGCCATGTATAAAAAAGTCCGATCATATAAAGTTATACTGTGCAGCTGTCACATTTTTTCAAAACTGCGTCCAGAAAGCATCAAGAAGTTAATCAAAACTGAAAACAGTGCTGTAATGGTTCATTACGCAACGCAAATCAGTGCTGTAATGAACCATTACCGCACTGCTAATTTGGTGTGGGAAAGTAGGCCTTTTCCTGTCAAATTTGCGTGAGGTAAAACAGCCTATTACGATGAGAAATTGCAAAAAAAAAATCTTACAAGGGGGAGGGGGTGTCGAAGAATCGCAAAAAATCCCTTACGTAATTAATGGACAGCCCCTAAGGCACATTAGTCTGTGTGTGCTTTCTAGTCTCTCTACATTCCGTTTCACTTTGAGCGCATTCGAGCATGCAGCGGCGCCATTACGTAGAATGGACACCGCTATTGACGCGAGCAGCTTTCGCTTACTCGAGACAACTGCCGAACTGTTTGACATCATCCTAGATAATGCCGTAACCGCCACGCTCGCCCTCTTACAAGCATACTCGACATGACTACTGAAGCTCATCTTGTCGTCGACCATGACTCCAAGAAGCTTCAGTGAACGACAAGACTCTATCGAGCACCCGCCCGTGGTGACCACTGCCTGTTGTGCAGACTTGCGGTTGTTCACCACCACCACCTCCGACTTGTGGTGTGCGAGTGTCAGTTGCCTCGACCTCATTCAGTCTTCCACTATGTGTATTGCATGCGCTGCCGTCAACTCGACCTCTTCAACCGACTCACCGTATACCACCAGGGTAATGTAATCAGCTTAGCCGAGCAACTTTACTCCCGGTGGTACTGCTAGCCTCAAAATTCCGTCGTATGCCGCGTTCCACAGTACCGGGCCCAAGATTTAACCTTGTGGTACCCCCGCGGTGACATTGTACTGATTTTGACCCTCCTCGGTGTCGTAAATCAGCACCCTGTTCTAGAAGTAGCTTTCCAGATTTCGCCTTAGGCTAGCCGGGATTTCTAAGCGAGATATGGCGCTATCTATGGCAGCCCAGCTAACACTAACATCTAGCGTGACGATCGCGCAGTGCCGTATGCCTCTCCTCTTTTTCTGCACCGCAACTTCGGCCATACCAGTCATTGACTGGTCCACTGTCGATCTGCCCTTTCGACCCGGTACCATGGAACGCGGCATATGATTGCGTATTCAGACTAACAATTATACCGGGCGTAATGCTGGTGGACTTTGCCTATGATTTTTTTTATCCCTAGGCTAATTCATCTCGGTTCATCTTGCCGATGATATTTAGCCTCGTTGTATACCGCGAGTCAATAGAGGAAGTGGAGCTAACAGCGGCGCACGCGGTAAGCTTAGTGGATGAAGTCGAGACAGCTGGTACTCGCGCACCACAAAACGGAGATGGTAGTGGTGAACAACCGCAAGTCTGAACAGCTGGCAGTGGTCACCACGGGCGGGTGCACGGTCAACTTCAAGCGCTCACTAAAGCAACTGAGGTTCATAATCGATGACAAGATGAAATTCGGTAACCACGTAGAATACGCTTGCAAAAGGGCAAACATGGCGAATATGGCTTTATCGAAGATGATGTCAAATAGCTGGGCAGTTGCCTCGAGCAAGCGTAAGTTGCTCGCGACAGTATCGGTCTGCATACTACGGTAGGGTGCCGCAGCGTGGTCGAAAGCGCTAGTGGTGAACCAAAACGTGAAGTAACTTGAGAGTACCCTCAGGCTAATGTGTTTTAGGGTGGTCAGCGCATACCTCTCAGACTCAATGAAGGTGGTATTCGTGCTAGTGGGCATGATGCCCATAGCACTAGTGGTGACAACCTGATCAGAAAGGCATAACAAAAACATAACATAATTATATCCACGGTTGATATCTATATCATGGTTTGTTATATTTGGATATATTTGTAGGAATCGGTACGAAAACTAGTTTGTATTATTTCAAGGTTCTAACAAAGTCAGTTACAATAAATGAATATGTGATTTGATCTTCATTACATCAACATTATAACAAACTCAGTAATATTTTTTTAAATGCAATGTGTAACTAATCAAATTTTTTGGTAGTGTTTAGTGCGTTAGTTAGCCGCTGTATGGCGCCATTGTGTTTAGAAAATACACAATTGTTGATATCCTTTATTATATGAACTACCAAAAAAGCTCATGTCTTCATCAAATTTGTACAGAAAGCTTATGACTTTGGAAGGTGGAAAATGAGGTAAGGAACTCCACCATAAGGTGATGATATTGGGTACCGTAAAACGGGGTATCATTGATCAGCGGGGTAACATTGATCGGTTTGACCGACCTCATGAAATGTTCAAACAAGCACTTAACATTGAATCAGTTTCTGCTATCAAATGATATACAGTGGCGTTTCGGTTTTATCACTAGTCGTTTTAATCACTACTCGCCCAAATTCACGGTTTTCTGTTCGATTATATCACGATTTTCATTTCGTTTTTATCACACTTGTTTTAAAACATTCCGAAATCAATATAAAATCAATACTGCATTGTCCAGTCTACCAGAACAGTTAAAAAATAGAAGCTACGACTTATATATTTTGCAGCTGAACGATTTTGGATAAAAAATTTACATTTATTTCTCGTTTCGCTAAATTCACGGTTTCGTTTATATCACGGTAAAATTTTTTTTGACCGTGATAAAACCGAAAAACCACTGTATCGTAATCTGCTATTATTCAGCTATCGAATAACATGTAATGCATGATAATTGAATTTCATAAACATTGAAATAAATCGATTTTTCCATAAGTGTGTTTCGTAACGCAATGAGATCATTGTCAAAAAATCATGCATGGCATGAATACTAGATACAATATGAGGTTCGAAATCACTGTCTTACTTCAATATAATATCTTAGAGTTGGATTTAATCACCGAAACTTTTATGAGAATACTATTTTTCAATAAAATATACGATTTATTAAAAGTAGGCTATCAATTCCATCAAATTCCTTAAGCCATTGCCTACCTTTAGGCGTTATTCGCGGTTTGGAGGATTTTAATCCTAAAATAACTCAAAAAGTACATAACTTGTAAGAATTTGGACATCATATTCGAAATCAGCGACCCCGAATTCAGTAAGTAAGGGTATTTCCAACACAAACGAACATTAATCACTGACATGATCAATGTTACCCCAAATCAACAAAATCATAAATTTGAATAAAAAACCCTTTAAAACATATTTTAAAGTTTTACAATACTTTTTCGAGTAGCTTAATACATACTCAGAGGGCCAGTACTTGTTTTAAAAGTATAAAACAAGTAATGCTTGCTTTAACAATAGAATTATTCAAGAAAGATCGAAGATTCTGATCAATGTTACCTCGGATTACGGTACTTACAAATGTTTCTTATCGTGATCCAGATCACCAGGACAGTTCGTATGTTCAGCAAAGTTGTTCATGATTCTTTAAATTCACGAATGGTATAAAATTGTATGCAAAATTTCACTACTACGAGCTGTTTGATATGATAAATTTCATTATTCTGCTGTCCTAGGAAGTTTGGATCATCACTCATCAGCGAAGTTGTCGAGAAGTCCTAGGCTCTCAATTGGAAAATGTTATATGTTATTGAACTGCGGCGTTTACATTTGTTTACAGGATTTTGTACATGTCTTAAAGGTTGAATGTTTATTATGGATGGCCACGGAATACTTTCAGGGAATATTTCTAGAGATATTAAAAGTATTTCTCTTGTAGGTCTTCTAGGGAGCTCACTAGAAGTTCTTCCAGAGATCTATCCGAGTTTTTTTTTCCAACGATTCCTACGTGAATTCTTACTGACGATCGTCCAGTCAAATATTCAAATATTTCTCCAAAAGTTCTCAAAGAGATTTCCTCTAGAGATCCTCTAGAAGTTGTGGTTGAAGAATTCTTCAGCTACCTCTCCAAGAATTTCTTAAGAAAGGCTTCCGATGATTCCTACAAAAAATTACTCTAAAGATTCCTACGGTAATTCCTCCAAGGAATTTCTCTAGAGATTTTTTCCAATAATTTTCAAAGGTTTCCTCCAGGAATTTCTGCGAAAAAATCCATACGAAATTCCTCCACGTATTCTTCCGGGTAATCCTCTAAGGAATTCTTCAACAATTCCTCCATGACTTTGTCCATGATCTCCTCTTTGAATTCTTCAATGAACTTTGTTCCAGGGATTTGTTGGAAGATTAGTTCATATACACTACCCGTCATAAGTACGGACTCAAAAAGTATTGCAACAATATTGCATCACCCTGACTCACCTCGATATCTCTTAAACCAGAACACCTACAAAAATGCCGCCTTTAGAAAAGTTGTTGTTTTTGATCTTCTGAATAACTTTCCTGAAGACAGCATCTTTGTAAGTCCTCTGGTTTTGGAGATATCGAGGTGAGTCAGGGTGATGCAATATTGTTGAAATACTTTTTGTGAGTCCGTACTTATGACGGGTAGTGTACATGTTGAGATCCCAAGTAAACCACTCCTATGAACCATCATCTCTGATCATAGAACACGAAAACACATTCCAATTCACCAATTATATTTCACCGACCAGATTACGTCACCAATGATCTGTCGGAGCTCTCAACTACTAATTGACTACAGTATACAGATCATTCGTGATAGGGATTTCCCGCAAGGTTTAACTTAAGTTTAAAATCCAACATACATTTCGTCCCTTGAGAATTTCTTCAGAGAATCCAAAAGGAAGAGTCTTTAAGACATTCTTAGCAAATTACTTCAGCCTATGCATCAAAAATTCCTTAAAGGATTCTCCATCAGGGAAAATGCATCAGAAATTCTGAAGGATCTCAGTAGTTAATTAAGTTCTAGTTTTGAAGTTAAACTTTTCAATCCAATTCCAATTTCTTAGAAATTTCTTTGTATGTGGTATCTCAGTCTCTGCTGTAAATATCACTACAATTGATTACAGCTTTTTTCCGCATAGATAATCTGTGTATGCATATCTGCCGATCGAAATAGTTATGTACTAGCAAATGAAGTGTAGTTGTTTTGTTAAAGTTAATAAAATATTCAGTTCAACAGCGAAACGAAGTGTTTTGATATCTTCTTGGATTTCCTGCACGCTCTGTGTTCGAAAACAAATTACTTCAAGTATTTATCAAAAGGTTTCTTTACAAATTTTATCGACAATTACACCAATGACTCATTATGGAAATGCTTTTTTCTATTCTTTTAAAAATTGATGATGATGATGATTGTGTACCCACCATCAGCGCAAGGATTACCTATGGCTGCAGAATCATACCGGAACGGAATGATCTACCTGATGGTTTGTTGTAGCAGGGTAAGCTAAATTCACTGGAGACCTTCGGAAAACAACATGATAATTGTTATCTCGTGACAAAGTCTGGCCACCCCACGAACATTTGCCCGGAAACCAGTTCATTTAACTTCCTTAGGCTACCCCTCCGAAATCCCCATATATGTCATGTTCAAATATAAAAAGTAATAATAAGGAACGAACTCACCGGATAATCCTGACCAGCTGGTTTTCTGTTTGGCTTTGGTCTCAGCATTTCCGAACTCTGAATAACGACGGACGCGAGCACCACGATGCGGGCAATGTGGTCTCTTGCCACCGAGCCATCGTCGATCGTTTACACAAAGTGCGAACAAAAAACACAAAGAAAAATACGAAAACGCGGGAACGACATGTTTCAGCCTCCGCGCCCTGCTTGTCACTGACGACCGACGACCGTTCACTCTTCCATCAGCGTTCCACCCAAGTGCGAACGAAAACACAAAGAAAAATGCAAAAACGCGGTAAAGACGAAATGCGGCATGTTTCAGCCTCCGCGCCCTGCTTGTCACTGCTTTTTTCTATCCTTTTAAAAATTCATTATAAATTCCTCCAAGGGAATATTCCTGCAAGATTTGCGGTAGATATTCCTACCGAAACATTCACCACTTAAGCGCCATAATACTACTGAACAGCTTTGCAGAAGGAATATCATTAATTAATAATAATAAAATAAAACATGCCAAAAAAAACGCTTTAACCATTTAAATAAACGCTGGCGTAACTAGTGCTTACTTAGTTCCACACTTTTCACTATTTGAAAGTCATTAGCTATCTGTTCAACTTAGTTAATAACACGAAGATATAATTGCTATCAACTGTATTAAAAACAGTTTCGTGTGACGTCCATTCGCGTAGGTACAGCGATGTGGGCTCCAGCTCCGAAGTAGTGCACGCTGGCTCTAGTGCACAACGAGCGCACACGACATTGAAGCTGAGGGACTAAATGGGCTAACGTGCATGGTGACGTCATAACTGGGTATGGTGACGTCATACTTTCCCTCTCCGGTATGTTGGATCAGCGAGTCTATTTATAGAGGAGCTACCAATATGAAGAACCATTTCAGCATATAGCGGTCTTCTCACTTTACCGGGCCGGGACCGTGCCGGGCCCCGGCCGTGCCCCGGTCATCGATTTCTTTCTAACGATATCTATGGCGTGCTTCTCACTACCCCGGCCGGGGCCCGACCGAGCCCCGGCACGGTGTGATGTGAAACACGCCATAGTAATCGCATGTAAGAAATCGATGACCGGGGCACGGCCGGGGCCCGGCACGGTCCCGGCCCGGTGTAATGGGAATAGCCCTTATATCGCCCCTCACTTCAAGTGCTGTGATGGCCTCACTGGTAAAAACGACGAGCTCCTGTTCTAGGTTCTAGCCGTCGTAGGTTCGAATCCCTGGGTTTTATGTATACTATGTGGAGAAGTTTCTTGATGCCAGTAACTTTTTACTAAAAATAAAATTTCACTCTAAAAATTGATTACCCAAAAATGAGTTAATTTTTACACTACTTAATTTTTACCCAATATATTTATAACTGCTTTATAACAACATGTGATATAATTTGATTGATTTTTTATATCTCATTTTGTTAAAAGCTTGTTATAATTGTATCAAGACCTGTTATAATTATGTTATGACTAGAGCAATTGTAGTTATATTTTTTGTTATTTTAACACCTAACCGGTGAATTTTCTAACTCATTCTGTTATGAAAAATCTTTGAAATAAATAACTTAATCGGTTATAATTTTGTTATGCCTTTCTGATCGGGAAAGGACGATGAATGCTTCGAGCGACGCGGCATAAGTTGCGCGAGACGGATCGCCAGAACGTTGTCTATGTTAAAGTGACAGATGGCATGGAATTTCTCCAGGAAGGGTAGAAGTATCTGAATAGACGAGCAGGCCCCAGCAGGCGAGGTGGACTTTCACTTGACACAATGCCTTAGGTGGTATCTGCACAGATTCGGACACGCAGGCTCCCCGTACATATGTCTGCAGTGTGCAGACTGCGATGAGTCCGCGGAGCATGTGCCCTTTGAATGCCCATGCATCGTGGAGCATAAGTCGAGTATGCAGGAGGTATGCGTATGCGGTAGAAATATCACTTCTGACAACATTGTTGAAAGGATGTGTACGGTGGCGAACAAGTGGGATTCCGTTACTTCATCGGTCTCCCGAACCGTACCAGAACTACAGAGAAAATAGCGGGTCTAGCACTAGCCAGGAACCAAGTTTCCAGGGGAGAGAGGACAACTTAAAGCGGTAGTTGGTGCAACGCTAACCAATAGAGAGTTCTCATGCACGGTTCCCCCTTGTCGATGTCATCCCTAAATGGGCGTACCGCGAAGGTGGGGAAGAAAGAGTTTGAGTTTTTTGTGGGTCGATCCCCACATAACTCGAGGAACCACCTCTTAGGTATCTGATCAGCAAATTTTCTTATTCAATTAAAAAAAATGACAGCAGCAAAGTTTACTTATCTCAGCCCGTTGTATTGTGGATTTGGAAGGAAACCGAAGAATAAGCATCGCTCAAATTTCACTGCATTACTAGCGAACTTAAGGTGAGATGAGACGGACTCACCCTGCTACTCAGAAACATTTTTCCGTTGTGAAAACAAAAACCAATTTCACACAAAATTCCGGACTTGCTAACTTATTGTACCCGTGCGTTTATTGTTTTCAGTAAATAAACACTTTCCAGTTTCAGTTTTCGCAAAAAAAAGCAAAAAATAAATACCGAAATAATTTGTCCTATTAACAGCGGTTAGCGTACAGTTTCACCTTAACCACCAACACCACATGCTCAGTGAGCATTGCTCACTCACACAAAATTTGGCGCGCTCGCACTGACAGACCCCCAGGTAGGATAAAGTCGTGACTGTCGACACTGCTTCGGACTGAAAACGAAAACATCGGGGATGCATGTCGGGTCGGATGAGAAATGACAGAAAGTTCGCTGAAAACTTCGCTTCGCTAGTCCAACTGGCGAACTCCGATTTGGTGCTGCGAGGTCAATAGTAAGTGACGGAGTGAAGGCTCACCGTACCGAAAGTTGAACGGAAGAAGCCATCTTTTTCATATATTGTTAAAAGATTCTCGTTGATCGGTTTGAGTTTGGTTTTGAGTGTGTAATGTTTTGAGTTTAATTTGTTAGGTTTTGGGTGTGTGATGTTTTAATCGGTCAGCCTTCGTATCGAGACAACTTTATTGTAGTATAGACAGACAGACCATAACTGTCTGTAGGTTGTCGAAGGTATTGTTATTGTGTGTAAATATTGTCAATAAGTTAGTCGTTCGAGTACTGTTGTAAAGTATGTGCATCGGTGTTTTGCTTTTTGTCGTGGTCCGTGAGATCCGTCCACCGTTCGATTTCCGTTCGCTGTTGAGTTATCCTCTGTGTGATGCAAATAGCGATTTCCCACGAGTATTTCCCTTAAAAAAACCTCCCGAAATAACACACTTCGTCGTACCGGTACAGTTTTCAATTACAATTTTCCACTTATCACCGTTGGCACTGTAGGTAATTAAAAGATCAAAGTGCACACCTTTATTTCGTTTGTTGGTCGCAGATGCAAAAAATTGCAAAAAGCATCTGTAATAAATAACCACACACAATCACCAGATGTGTGATGTGATTGTCATTTTTTCCGGTTTATTTTTTTCAATTTTTCCCCCATATCGATTTAAAAAGGTCACACATTTAAGCGAACTTGATCTTTACTGCTGCTCTGCGCCCAGCCGAGCAGCATTGCTTCCAGACAAATGCAATTATCGCATCAATTTGAAAATGCCTACCGTATTTCTCCGGTACATTTTTTGTCGACACTTCCCGGTCAACCATTCCGCAAACTTCGTTAAAGTTCTTTACCAATATATAAAGATTAACGTCGACTTAACTTTACAGATTATTTCGTTACATATATTCAAAAAACTTCATCGATCGATACTTACACATGAAAAACTTTCTTTATCGGTCATGTGATAGACATCTTTACCGAATGATAACTAAATTTCGTTTAACATAATGTTGTCGCCAGAACTCTGATTTTCTTCACGAGTATTTATCGGAATATATTCAATTTTCGATACCAACGTAACGTTGCGCATTGGTATCGAAACACAAAGATTGATCACGAGACACCTTTATCGTTCTATTCGGTATCGATGGGTAAAGCTGAGCAAAGGTTTCACGATATCGCATATGACAGCCCAATGTTTTGGTTTTCGACGAAAACTTCCAAGGATTGGAACTGTTGCAACCGAAAAGGAATGTCGGTCGTTTATTTGGGAGATTTCTCCTGATATTTTCGATTTATGCGTGGAACTCGGTGTGGAGCATCATTAGAAGAATGATTGAATTGGTAGGTATGGTGAAAACCGGGCGCAAACGTTTTTGAGCAGCAGCGAGTAGACATGCCAGGGAGCTCATAATGTTGCTGCTTCCGATGCGATGCAGAAACTTCGTCAGAACGAGCATTCTCAATCGTTGTTATAATATAGGTATGACGAAAACCCATGCGAAAATCTCACTGAAAACAGTTTTAGGCAGCGCGCGGCACCAGCAATTAAATGAGCAGCAGATACCTTTGCTGGAATGGTTTTTCTGATGCTTCCTAAAATTGTAAATATGAAATATTAATTGATTCTTGAATGCTTTTAGTGACCACGATCTGTGCAACAGCGTGTGGCTTAGTAGGTAAGGCATCAGCGGAACATCCGAAAGATCCCGTAATTGTAAGTTCAATTCTCATTATAAAACATTCGTATACAAAAAATCAGATAGGTGACGAAAAGTGATTGTGAGATGGATGTTTTTTTTTTTTCTTTTTTATGGCATCTTTTTTGGCGGGTCGATAAAACAGAATCCACTATTTTGGTATCAAAATGTCGTCAGAAACCTTCATCAATCTTTATCGGTGGGGCTTAATTTTTATAAAAATATATTTGAAATTCGATAAGAAACGATGTCGATCGCTATCGATTTTCACTAGGAACGTCTTTAAAGATCGGAATATAGAAATGTAAAGATGTTTAAAGAAATGGTTGACCGGGTTACTCTTAGCTCCAGGGCGTGAACAGGTAGCACTCCACCGGGAAACAACACTGCGCTACTGCTGGTATCGAACGAAAATGTGTGCCATTGCCAGAGATAATTTCATAATGGATGAATTTATGCAATTTTGCCATCAGGAATACACGATTCCCCGTATTATTGGGTCATGTTGATTTTTTTTTTGGCACGCATTGGCCGAACACTGGTGTCATTTTAATTTTCCGGTAGTGGACGAGGTGATGAAACATTATACGAGGTAATACAAGGTTTTTTTTCGAGTATCCTCCCAAATACCGCAAAATCCTTTCCGATTCACCGCACCGATCCAGCAGCCTCGTTGATGGTCCGGGAACACTGATAAGCAGCTTTTTGTTCCATCATGGTTTTAATAGTGACTTCTGGGCGCGTTGCCACTCGATTGCACCGGACAAAATGTATGATTCGATTACGATGTTCAAACCAGGGGAAGCGAATACGATTTCGTTCGTTCGTCGATGTAAATAGGTATGTAGTGTAGACGCGGACAAGCATCCCAGTCAGCCAAACCCAAACCAAACTGATGAATAATTGATGGATTTGGCTGTGGAAAATCAAACAAATGGAACCAAATCAACACGCGTTTCGTTTTAATCAAATTGATAAGCAATTCCGACCGATGCGTTTTGGCGTGTTTGCGCGATAGGTTGAATATTCCGCGTACCGACCATACCGTATCATAGAGTTTGCTGCTGCATTTGGCAAGGTAATTAAATTCGGCGGAAATTCCGCGAATGATGTTGCTAACAACTGGTTGGATCGCGGATACCAAGTCCATACCTGAAATCAAACAAGAGAGAAACATAAATTAATGGAGAGATTGAGGGCACAATACAAATTTCTGGTAAATGATTATAACATATTATGGTTTGGTTTGGTTTCGGGTCAAGCGATGACAAAGACTGCCAGCTAAGAGTTGCGTGCTTAGCTGGTAGTGTTGCCTGGGCACTGTTGTCCTCCTGACTTCAGCTAGAATGAAGAGGTACGACCCGAGCGTCTGTTCACCAAGGACGAAATAAGGACTACAATTGGAAACTTGGAACATGGAATTGCAAGTCACAAGGTTTCGCAGGATGTGACATGATAATTTACGACGAACTACATCCCCGCAACTTTGACATCGTGGCATTGCAGGAACTTTGTTGTACTGGACAGAAAGTGTGGAAAAGCGGGCATCGAGCGGCTACTTTCTACCAAAGCTGTGGCACCACCAATGAACTGGGAACAGGATTTATCGTGTTGGGCAAGATGCGACAACGTGTGATCGGGTGGCAGCCGATCAACGCAAGGATGTGCATGTTGAGAGTTAAGGGCCGTTTCTTCAACTACAGCATCATCAACGTCCACTGCCCACACGAAGGGAGACCTGTTGACGAGAAAGAAGCATTCTACGCGCAGTTATAGCAAAAATACGATGGTTGCTCGCAGCGTGACGTGAAAATCGTTGTCGGCGACATGAACGCGCAGGTAAGAAGGGAGGAAATGTACAGACCGGAAATCGGGCGAAACAGCCTGCACGCCGTATCGAATGATAACGGCCAGCGATGCGTAAACTTTGCAGTCTCCCGTGATATGGTAGTCCGAAGCACCTTCTTCCCCGCAAAGCCACCTGGAGATCACCCGACCATCAAATAGAAAACCAAATCGACCACGTTCTAATTGACGATAAATTCTTCTAGGATATAACCCATGTCCGCACATACCGCAGTGCGAATATAGATTCGGATCACTACTTGGTCGGTGTATGCATGCGCTCAAAACTTTCGACAGTTATCACCACACGTCGGAGTCGAACGCCGCGGCTCAACATCGAGCAGCTGCGTAACGTAGAAGTGGCTCAAGACTACGCGCAGCAGTTAGCAGTGGCCCTACCAACGGAAGAGCAACTTGGCGCAGCTACACTTGAAGATGGCTGGAGGGACATCCGATCCGCCATAGGTAGTACCTCGGCTACAGCACTAGGCTTCGCGACTCCGAATGCTGCAACACCGTACGAGAGCGAATGAGGCACGTTACAGACAGGCGCGGAACAGGCAGAACTCAGTCTTTTGAAAAAAAAAAGACGCGGACATCGTCTTCAGCCAGAGGCTGCACAGACTGAATGAAACTTAAACACTAGACAAGGGACACACGGAGCATGCACCAGTGGATACGGAGAAGAAACTATTCTCACGAAAAGTTTCATCGCCCGGAGCGGGAATCGAACCCTCACCCCATAGCATGGTGCGATTAGAAGCTTGGTGACCCTAACCGCACGGCTACGAGGCTCCACAGCGTCAGCAGGAACACGAAATCGCGAAGCGATGGAGGAGCTGTATCGCGCTAAGGACACACGAAAGTTCTACGAGAAGCTGAACCGCTCGCGCAGAGATGCCACAAACCGACATACGCCGAGATAATCACGGGAATATTCTCACGAGCGAGCGTGAGGTGGTGGCAGCATTACGATGAGCACCTCAATGGCTACGTTGCAAGTACCGAAGGCGAAGGTGGCGTGGTAACAGATCTAGGAGTACGTGCGCAGGACGAAAGATTTCAAGCCCCTAACCTCCAAGAGATTGAAGAGGAGGTTAGCCGATTGAAATACAACAAAGCCGCATGAGCAGATCAGCGAGTTACTAAAATACGGTAGAGAAGCACTGGTGAGAGCACTACACTGGGTCATTACCAAGATTTAGGAGAAGGAAGTATTACCGGAGGAGTGGATGGAAGGTACCGTGTGTCTACAAAAAGGGCGACAAGTTGGACTGCGGGAACTATCTCGCGATAACACTAACGAGCGCTGCTTTCAAGGTACTCTCTCAAATTTTATGCCGACGTCTATCACCGATTGCAAGAGATATCGTGGACAATATCAGGCTGGATTCATGGGTAAATGCGCTACAACGGACCAGATATTCGCCAGTCGCCAGGTGTTGCAGAAATGCCGCAAATACAACGTGCCCACTTATCACTTGTTCATCGATTTCAAATCGGCGTATGATAAAATCGATCGAGAACAGCTATGGCAGACTATGCACGAATACGGATTCCCGAATGAACTGATACGATTGGTCAAGGCTACAATGGATCGAGTGATGTGCGTAGTTCGAGTATCAAGGACACTCTCGAGTCCCTTCGAATCTCCCAGAGGGTTACGGTAAGGTGATGGTCTTTCGTGCTTGCTGTTCAACAATGCGTTAGAAGGTGTAATAAGGAGAGCGGGGATAAACACGAGTGGGACGATTTTCACGAAGTCCGTTCAGTTGCTAGGTTTCACTGATGATATTGATATTATAGCTCGTAAATTTGAGACGATGGCGGAAACGTACATCCGACTAAAGAGTGAAGCCAGGCGAATCGGATTAGTCACTAATGTGTCGAAGACAAAGTACATGATGGCAAAGGGCTTAAGGGAAGAGTCACCGTGCCCGCCACCTCGAATTTATATCGACGGTGATGAAATCGAGGCGGTTGAAGAATTCGTGTACTTGGGCTCACTGGTGACCGTCGACAACGACACCAGCAGAGAAATTCAGAGGCGCATTGTGGCAGGAAATCGTGCCTACTTTGGACTCCGCAGAGCTCTTCCATCGAACAAAGTTCGGCGTTACACGAAATTAACCATCTACAAAACGCTGATTAGACCGGTCGTCCTCTATGGGCACAAAACATGGACCCTACGTGCAGAGGACCAACGCGCCCTTGGAGTTTTCGAACGGAAGGTGTTGCGTACCATCTACGGCGGAATGCAGATGGAAGACGGGACTTGGAGAAGGCGAATGAACCACGAGCTGCATCAGCTGCTGAGAGAACCAACCATCGTCCACACCGCGAAAATCGGGAGGCTACGGTGGACGGATCACGTCATCAGGATGTCGGATAGCAACCCGACTAAAATGGTTTTCGAGAGTCATCCGACCGGTACAAGAAGACGTGGTGCGCAGCAAGCTAGGTTGGTTGACCAAGTGGAGGACGATCTGTGGACCCTACGCAGAGTGCGGAACTGGAGACAAACAGCCATGTACCGAGTGGAATGGAGACGCCTACTATGTACAGCAGAGGCCTTAGTCTGCTCGGTAAGGTAAGTAAGGCTTGATACATTGATCACTGTCGAGGTCGAGGATTTGAGCGGCACCTTCTGGTGGAAGGTCTTCTAGAACAGAAGGTTACCCTGATGCTCATTTTCGTAATTCGAAACCTCCTTTGCTGTGAAGTAATTCTAGTTGCTTTCCTTTCATAATGACCTTTGGAGTGCATATATCCAAAAAATAAGTCGTTTGGGTAGAAATCGCGTCAAAGAACGAGCTGCCTCGCGAAGCTCCTTCTTTTCGCCATCTGGTAGCTGTTGGAGCACCAGTAAGGAGTAGCAAGCGGTACCATAAGTTTCCTGTTTCAGTTGATGACGGACATTTTCAGGCCATATGCCCCTTTCGCAGGCGGTTTCTATGTAAAAAGTTGTTGACAACGAACTTCCTTGTGCTTCTCTTCAACGCATAATTTGGAAAATAACACGCATTTGTATAGCAACACATTTTCGTTGATTTGTGGGACTTGCTCCGTGGCTCACGGATAGTTGTGGTGTCGGCTTCTTGTTGTTGCAGATCATCAACGGATTTTCATTGGTGTTCTCGATCGTTTGCAATACGGTAACTCTTCACTGAAGGCAGTGAGGCTGTTGAAGGACAATCCCTTCTGGTGGTGGGATCTAATTGGCTACTCAGCATACGGATCTACAGAATATCCCAGTAATCCGTCCGTTCACCTAGCTAGCGAAGAACTTTGACGTAGGCATAGAACTTTTCGACCAGAGATTTGAGCTCGTTGGCGGATTCTTTCTTAACCCTCGAGCGATGGCACTGCTGTATGTTGTACAACACGTTGAAAAAATATCGCTTTTTGTACTAAGCACTCTAGCGTGGTGCTAGCGGTGGTGGTCAATGGTGATGAATTAATATGTGAGAATTAAAAAAGATTGTCGACGTATGAGTTTTTTAAACGAGGTGAGTTCGGGTCCAAGTTGGAGAAGGTTCTTTCCATACAACCTGATAGATCATAGCACCGCACTGAAAGCGGTGGATTGGATAAGCTTCAGAGCGTCCACAGAGAGTGAAGAACGAAGATTGTAGAATTTTTGAATATTCGTCAGTTCATGCGATAAAAAACTGAATAAAACGTGAAAGTTCAGTAATATTGATGCCAGTGTGAGACGACTTGGAGACGATGAAGAAGACGAAGAAGCTCGGGGAGCCGTAGAAAAAGATTAGGTTTTATTCACGAACAGCAAAAATCCTTTGACCTGAAAGAACGTCGGTTCGAACCTGACACGCTCCTTAAGATGGGCGTCGATCGCTGTATCATCTAGGGTTGCAAGTTTGGCTTGGACGACACTGAAGTCATTCCAGATGGTGATATGATGCTCGAGTCGTACACTGAGTTCACGAGCATAAGTTTTCTCCTTGTAATCCTCGACGAACCGCCTGATGAGTGTGAAGGTCATCTGCACAGAAGGCTCTTCTGCCCAATCTTGAGGGCTTTGATTTGTCGTTCGTTAGACAGATTGGGATGCGCATATGTTGAGTTGGTGAGAGGGATCTGAAAACCACAGACCGTGTAGCTCAAAAGGATCACGTGTAGAGAAGTTGGGCAACCAATTACCTGATTTTAGGCAAGAATTGCCTTGAACAAATCTAAGATTCCCGTAGATCTTTCCAGAAGTTTTTAGAAAATGAATCCTTCGATTTTCCACTTGCAAGGAACAACTTATGTGTGATTCAATTTCATATGTAGTAGTAGAAAGACAAGTTTTCCTCACTTCGTTCAAATCATCTAACGACAAACAACTGTCAACCGGGCGGGTGGCGTCTGTCTAGGTTCGTTATTGTTGGCTTCTCAAGCAATCACAAAAACAACAGCGACATTGCCGGAATTTTCCTGCATGAGGATGGAAAATGCAACGGAGAAGTAAAAAAATCTCCTACGTTCGGTTGGAAAACATAAACAACGATGTAATGAACCACACGCCGTCGTCATCTATCCTACACGAAAAACACCCACTATAACCAGTAGCCAGTCAGCCAACCAACCGGCAAACATCATCCTAGATCAAATGCAGAACCGCCGCCGCTGCCGGAACGATGGATTCAGACAGTAGAGTTGCCATACCGATGTCACATAACACTTCGAACCAATTGGTACTGGTATAATGTCGTTGCTCAATGAAAGGCCCTGTTTCTCAGGATTTTAATCGAATTTCGATTATGGCCGTGAATGGTTTTGCATCCCCGTTTCTGGCAACTCTAATCTGATATCGTCTATCCAACCACACACGGAAGCTGCTAGCAGATAGACATCACCGTCGGCCATCGCGCGGCGGTGGCCGGCTACACGAATCTATGTAGGTCTTTCTTCTCGATTCGCGGTCGAGCAGGGTTGAAAAAAATATCACTCAGCACTGGCCGCCCGCCAGCAACATGGCGAAAACATAACATGGACGGACGACAGCTAAAGAGTTTTCCCGCTGATGTGTCCCGTCCACTACTGTGTCGGGTGCTGATTATAATCCAGTTTTTCCGTCGTATTGTACTGCTACTCAGTACAGTAATGGGTAGATTTTTACTTACCTGTCTACTTGAGAGATTAGCAGAGGTCTCTACACTCGTCATAGGTATGACGGGATGATAGGCATTATAAGTTGAAAGGTTTTGAATTACAGGATCAAACTAAATAACGGACAATAGCAGCGGAACTCCAAAACACTTCAAAACACGAAAATGATCACAGACTCCGGTACCTCGGACTCCACAATATTTTCAACTAAACTTATCGTTCCTAAAACCGAACGACTTCTGTCCCGCCCGGTGAGTTCTCCCATTGTCGCGACTATCCCGTAAATTGAAGAGCTGTTACGTCGCCGTCGTCGCATGTTCTAGCGATAAAAAGGGTTCTCGCTGTCTCTGTTTGTATCCGCTGGTGGCTGGCTTGCTTTGTGGCATATTAGCCATCACACCACCGCACGCCACCATGGCCCATCTAGTCCAGAGCACCTCAACCACTACTGCGAGTGCACCATGCTGGAGACGGACAGACGGAAGAGCTCCGGGGTTGATTTATTGGTTTCACTAGCGTTGATGATCGCCAGCGCATGGTTATGGATGAGTTTGGAGTAAGGCGGGGTTCTACCACCGCCGGGTTCACAGCAAGCTGTTTTGTCTTAGCCACATCAACCGTCGTCACCGTCACCGCACCCAGGGTCCATACTACCTTCCTAGTACTCGACTCGCGGCGAAGAAATTATATCAGTAAAAGACAAATTTTTAATTCATCAAGTGAGTAATGGTTTCCTACGGTTGATGGTTCTTGCGAGCAGAACGTAAGTAATTCGACGTTCGCCTGGTTGGGTTCATGATTTATTTTGGCAAATGAATCATGATACGTTTCATCGTGATTATATGGCAGCGGTTTATTGAAGGTAGTACGAGTTGGGTGAAAGAGGCGGACGCTGTTCTGGTAGTTGTTACGTTTTGTTGGGTTATGTGCCGTAATGAGCTTGATGGATGTTTCCGGACAGATGCGCTGTATAGTTTGGATAATTGAATCAGTTTTATCGTGACGAGGGTACTTAATGGAACTTAAGATGATTATAATTCTATACTATATTTTTATTGTATACTATATACTATCTATATTTTTTCGTACCACGTCTACCGACTGAGACAAAACCTGCTACTGAGTGTTCTTTGAGAACATACACAGCTGTTAAAAAAAAGTTTTGTGTTGATATATTGCATATATTACTACCTATATTAACGATTCCCACCATATTTGTTATCGTTCCGCTGTCAATATCAGTTACTTTTTTAAGGACAACGTTTACTCAATGCAGGAACGGATGATCTTTGTCAGTGTGCAGGAAAATGATGTGTAGCGATGAAGGATGAACCACAAGCTCGCTACATTCTATGGCGAGCACAGCCTCCATAAAGTAACCAAAGCTGGAAAGACACGGTTGCAGGGAATGCTATAGAAATGCCGAACAACAACTTAGACTGCCGAAAGACATGACGACTGAGTGACTCCGTCTGCCCCAGACCTTTCAGAGGACCCCCTTTCATTCCGCGGGTTCGGATCCCACCTAGTAGGCTCTCATATCGAAGAAGAAACTATTTAAGTCATGGACCGACAGGAACTGCGTTAAATGGGATGGAAAATTTCCCTTCCATGGTTCCTGTTGACCAAACTATCTACCCTCGGAATCAGCTTTGGATCCTACTAGCTTTCACGGAACTGCACTTTTTTTATTCTACACCATAGGGGGAAAATCTGCTCAACAGACACCCAAACAGGAAGGTTCGGGTTGTGTGGGGTTAAGGCCGTCTTCTACAATAAAAGTAAACGCCAGGACTACTCTCTCCTCGACCCACTAAACAACATTCCTATGGTCGCCAAACCCTTCGTCTCTCCGGAACCTCCAAGAAGGTATTACTTCAGAGAGGGGCTAATGCACATCGTAGCCCGCAGCAACGAACATCGATGACTCGCTTTGGAGTGTATAAGCGCAAGTTTTGGTTGTATAAAAGTTTATTTTACGTAATTCTAACATTGTGTTGAAATAACGTAAAATAAACTTCTATACAACCAAAACTTGCGCTGTCGTAACTTTTATATAACATGTGTGTTACTTGGGGTACATCATGGTAACATGCTTGTGCTTAGCCAGTTTCCCGAGTGGTCCTCACCACTCCCTTTGTCTTCGAAAGGCGGGCAGTATCAATCCAGCGCCTCTGTCCAACTGTTTCGCAGACATCAAGATCTGATGCCTACGTGCAACCAGATCAGACCTGCTGAAGGCAAGGGTATCACTACCCTCCAGGCCCTATCAGCAGCGCCAGAAGGTTGCTGACAGCAGGGTCTCCACCTGCCCCGGCCCTTACCGGGGAACCCTTTCCAACCACGGGCTCGGATCCAACCCAGTAGACCGGCGCCACGACAGTAACGCCACCAGGACTTCCTCTCCACGGCCAATTAATCGCAGTAAGGGTTGATTTCGACCGCAGGGCACAAGCATAACCTATAAATCCGACTCCGAACCCCTGGACCACCTCTTGTACCGCATTCGAACTAGCCATTCTCGGAGTCGATATGGCCAAACTCAACACATCCTCTGGACAAGATTGTCCGGACCTTCCCGCACAGTCTTGTTAGCGATCACAGTCTTTGACACCTTTTCGTCGATATTCGGCTGCAATTGTCTCCAACATTCACAACACAAGCGATCAAACTACTGTACGGAACAAAAATGTCGAATGAATGCGCTTGACCACGAATGCGCCTTCGGGAGATGGTCCGGTTTTTGTTATTCCTGTCTTTCCCATAAAGAGAGCTGTTTTGGATAGATGTATGTGTCGTAATCGATTTATCACACACGAATAAACTAATATTATACCAATCTTAATCAAAATTGGCTGAAATCTTGCAAAAAGCTGGAATTAGACAAATGTCATCGTGTCAGACGACGATGATTTGATCCACTTTTTTGTTTATTGATTTTCGTTCTGCCGCTCGTGTTGTGTGTAAGAGGTAGCGGTCGCGCTCGAATGAAACAAAGCAAGCTGACACCCGACCGCGGCAACGAAACGAAGGTAGTGATAAATGTCGAATGTTTACAAGCCTGTTCCCGCATGTGACAAGCATGCGGTCACGCATTGTGCAAAACACGCGGGCACACGAACAAAACGTGTTCCGCCGTTTCCTCTAAACTAGCACAAACCAGATATTTGGGAGAACCCGCATGACCGAAACGGTGTAGATACTGTCGAAAGCAGTCATGGCCTGAAAGAATCTGTATCAGGTGGAATGTTACTTACACATGGCGCCTATGAATCCAACTATCTACCCTTGGAATCAACCTATGAGTCCACCTTCCTTTGGTGGAAGTATTCCACGCGCGTTGCCATTTGACCATGGAGGCCATCCTGGCAGTCCTGCGCATGCCTCTTGTGCCGCGCATTTCGAAGCACTCCATGTCCTCACTGATAAGAATGCTGACAGGCACCATACCAGTGATGACGGCACATGGCAGCTACAGAAGAAGACCCCGTTAACCACGAAGCCTTCGTAAGTAGTACATACCAACTCCTGGACGGGGTATTTACCCGTCGTTTGTATCACCACCATTTATGCGGACCCATCCGCAACCCAATTGCCATTACCGGCGGGTACTCGGGATGGGTCTGCTATAATAGTGAATAGTGATGTTTCCTACCATGACTCAGCAGTTGCTGGGCTGCGTCATATGCGACTCCCCACTCCGTGCTCCGACTAAAGGTACTCTTGGAACCGACATTAGCCACGTCGACATCTAGTATAGCCAGTGTATCTAGCAGGATCTGACCCCGCTGGTTCGTAAACGGCTGCCCAGGCCCAGGCATTGAAGTCACCTGCTATTACCACCGGCCTTCGCCCTGTTAGCACGGTCATCATTCAGTGCAGTATCTGCGTGAACTGCTCGATTAGCCATCGCGGAGGCGCATGGCAGCTACAGAAGAAGATCCCGTTAACCACGAAGCCTTCGTAAGTCGTACATACCAACTCCTGGACGGGAAATTTACCCGCCGTTATATCACTATCATGACAATGGTGGGTCGACCAAGTGGAGGACGATCTGCGGACCCTACGCAGAGTGCGGAACTGGAGACAAACAGCCATGGACCGAGTGGAATGGAGGCGGCTACTATGTACAGCAGAGGCCACCCCGGCCTTAGCCTGGTAAGGTAAGGTATATCACTATCATAATCCTATCATGTATCCGGACTTATCCGCAACCCAATAGCCGTTACCGGCGGGTACTCGGTACGGGTCTGCTATGATGGTAATGTTTCCTACCCTGACTCAGCAGTTGCTGGGCTGCGTCACAGTGGGTTGCTTGCTATTCGCAGATTTCCGGAACAAATCAAGAATTTGAGAGGGTACATGCAGCCTTGTGCCTTATGGCCTTCATCTCCTCTTCGCGTATATATGTAGTATGCCCTTACAGTCTAATGACTTGTGTCCCGGTTCAAGATACCTGTTACAAACCTCTGGTGTATACTGCCTTAAGCTTCTCCAATTTGACGGAATTATTTGCGTCCGCAACAGGTTGCAGATCCAAGGCCATATGTGCCTATGCCGAGCATTTCCATAGCCGAACGACTGCGGTGGCCACCTGAACCTTGTACTGCTGCCGCAGCGCCGTGGTGAGCTCTTTCCCGTCATTGATCTCGTCTAAGTTTTGACCTTTAGAGTCGCTTTAGCGAAGGGAGCCCTCACTTCGTCACTGCCGCTAAGAACTGTTCCGCCAAACTTTAGTATACGGAGATCTTGCGTTCCTAGTCGCGCTTGATATCGATGATCATTTTACTGCCGTCCTACGCATAATTACCCCATGTTATATTGGAATCCCATATAGCATGGGACAACTATGCGTAGAATGGCAGTTTACCTGAGTACATGGACTGTTCAGTCTTGATGGCGAGCACGTCGCATAGCCTGTGGTGGCTGAAGACTTTTCAATGGTGGAAAGCTCCTTTTCAGGCCCATGATTTCTATCTTTCCATGACGCCTGGCTGGGATCCGACTTGTCGGCTTTACCACTGACCTTCGGTATAGCCTTGCGGACACCACCTGGTAGCTCCTCACCTTACGGCTGCCACACACCCTTCTGCGATTGCTGGGCACCCGCGGGTGCGAAGTAACTCTGTTTGGTGAACTCTTATCACCGGAGCAGGTCATTTGTAGTGCTATTATAAGCCGGCAAATGCACAGCCAAAACGGTGAGTCGATAAGTAGAGCGTCCAACCTATCTATGGTTACTATCTCATGCTTCCATGGGTCAATCGTGACAAAGACCGCCAGCTGAGAGTTGTGGGCTTAGTTGGTAGTGCAGCGTAGACACTGTTGTCCTTCTGAGTTCAGCTTCGAGCCGAGCATCTATTCATCAAAGAGGTGCGGCTCAAACAGCAGCGTCTGCTCTGGCTCTGTACGACTCGATGAAATCGACAAAGACCCACGCGACAAAAAAGAAGGACTACGATTGGAAACATGGAACATGGAATTGCAAGTCACTTGGTTTCGCAGGATGTGACAGGATAACCTACGACGAATTACATCCGCGCAACTTCGACATCGTGGTGTTGCAGGAGCTTTGTTGAACTGGACAGAAAGTGTGGAAAAGCGGGCATCGAGCGGCTACCTTCACCAAATCTGTGACACCACCAAAGAACTGGGTACAGGACTTATAGTGTTGGGGAAGATGCATGTTGAGAGCTAAGGGCCGTTTCTTCAACTACAGCATCATCAACGTGCACTGTCCACAGGTAGACCTGATAACGAGAAAGAAGCAGTCTACGCGCAATTAGATCAAACAAACGATACGATGGTTGCTCGCCGCGTGACGTGAAAATCGTTGTCGGCGGCTTGAGCGCGCAGGTAGCTGAACCGGCTCGCGCAGATGATTTGTGCCACATGCCGACATGTGCTGAGACAATCACAGGAATATTCTCACGAGCGAGCGGTAGGTGGTCCAGAGGTGGCAGCAGCAGCATTACGATGAACACCTCAATGGCGACGTTGCAAGTTGGCGTGGTTACAGCTCGAGGAGTACATTTCGAGCAGAAGGGCATACATTACAAATACCATGCAAAGAGCAACATGTGGTCTAATAACTTAAACTGACATTGCTGCGTTATTCTACGAAACGTTAGAGTTTGGTATTGATGTAGTATTTGTTGGTTTAGCAATGAAAATAACACTGCTCGACAAAAAATGAGAAAAGTTCACGCTATGGAATGAAATTAAAAGTAACAGGGGTTTGGGACCCCAGAAGTGTCATAGTGAAGGAATTTTTGAAAAATAATGGACCGCGGCCCCACAGTTCAAAACCGAAATTTGTATGGGGAACTAGGGGTGTTCATTTCTGTAGGACAATCCTTAACCAGCCGGGACTTTGTGGCTTCAAATGGCTCGTTCTCCGAAACTAGGCCACCAAATTACAATCGGTTTGAAGCATCATCAAGGGGAAGAGTATATCTAAAGAATGATATGGTGGGGATCCCCGCTGACCCTCCCCCTTTTTGCTGCGGGCGGATCTAAGTGTGACATGATACATAATTTTCGCACATCATAATAATTTCGACTGGAAACAGTGTTTTTGAATCGCTGTTAGTGACAAATCATTATATAAATGTTGTTCCGGACCTGATGAGGCCATTTGGTTGGCACGGGTTATCCGGTGGCCACGGAACAGGTTCTGGGGACCACAGGGTCTCAGGCGGAAATGGCCAATTTTTTATTTCAAAAGAACACCATCATGCGACAACTCAAAATCTGCAAAATTCCGTGTGTAATCCAATAGAACCAAAAATTATAGATTTACCCAATGCTGGACACCCGGTGGCCATGGACCAGGTTCAGGGGACCCCAGGGTATCTGGCAGAAATGGTCAATTTTCGATGATAAAAGAACCCCATCATGCGACACCTCAAAATTTGCATAATTCCGTGTGTAATCCAGTAGAACCAAAAATTATAGTTTTACCCAATGCTGGGCACCCGGTGGACACGGAACAAGTTCTGGGGACCACAGGGTCTCCGACAGAAATGGCCAATTTTTGATTCCAAAATAACCCCATCATGCGACACCTCAAAATTTGCACAATTCCGTGTGTAGTCTAGAAGAACCAAAAATTTTAGTTTTACCCAACGCTGGGCACCCGGAGGCCACGGAACAGGTTCAGGGGACCCCAGGGTATCTGGCAGAAATGGTCAATTTTCGATGATGAAAGAACCCCATCATGCGACACCTCAAAATTTGCATAATTCCGTGTGTAATCCAATAGAACCAAAAATTATAGATTTACCCAATGCTGGACACCCGGTGGCCATGGAACAGGTTCAGGGGACCCCAGGGTATCTGGCAGAAATGGTCAATTTTCGATGATAAAAGAACCCCATCATGCGACACCTCAAAATTTGCATAATTCCGTGTGTAATCCAATAGAACCAAAAATTATAGATTTACCCAATGCTGGACACCCGGTGGCCATGGAACAGGTTCAGGGGACCCCAGGGTATCTGGCAGAAATGGTAAATTTTCGATGATAAAAGAACCCCATCATGCGACACCTCAAAATTTGCATAATTCCGTGTGTAATCCAATAGAACCAAAAATTATAGTTTTACCCAATGCTGGGCACCCGGTGGACACGGAACAAGTTCTGAGGACCACAGGGTCTCCGACAGAAATGGCCAATTTTTGATTCCAAAATAACCCCATCATGCGACACCTCAAAATTTGCACAATTCCGTGTGTAGTCTAGTAGAACCAAAAATTTTAGTTTTACCCAACGCTGGGCACCCGGAGGCCACGGAACAGGTTCAGGGGACCCCAGGGTATCTGGCAGAAATGGTCAATTTTCGATGATGAAAGAACCCCATCATGCGACACCTCAAAATTTGCATAATTCCGTGTGTAATCCAATAGAACCAAAAATTATAGTTTTACCCAATGCTGGGCACCCGGTGGCCACGGAACAGGTTCAGGGGACCACAGGGTATCTGGCAGAAATGGTCATGTTAGGGACGCAACTTTCTCGGAATGTAATCAAACCTCTCGACAGCAGCTAACGGTTTCGAGACTGCAAAGAATTGGTATTTTATTTCAATAATTCACATTTTACTTTGCTTATTACTTACATTATACTCTCATGCCTGAATTCTCCGAGACGCGGCTCTCCTAACCCTTCTAATACTGTAGTTCGTTACATTAAACTCTTACACTACATGTTCTCGTAATTTCAACTGACTCCGTACATTTAGATGGTTAAAGGGAACTCGGAACTCATTAGGCACGGAAGGAAATTAGTCTACAATTTCCAACAGCTCAATTTTCTATGATAAAAGAACCTGCGACACCTCAAAATTTGCACAATTCCGTGTGTAATCCAATAGAACCAAAAATTATAGTTTCACCCAATGCTGGGCACCCGGTGGACACGGAACAAGTTCTGGGGACCACAGGGTCTCAAGCAGAAAAGAAAAAATTCCATATCTCTCGAAGAAATTTTTAAATATTTGGTTTTCTGTGAGAAATTCTTAGGAATATCAATCTAAGCTCCAAATATATATCTCGCGTTAAGTTTCATAACGACGTGTCTGCAATGATCGATTTCTTTTCATCGATTTTCTCTTTCTATTTTTACGGGAAGTTCAATAAGTATACTTTCACCTTTTTATACGTTCATCATTGGCTGAACGATACAAAATTCTGCCATTAAAACAATGGCTTGTTTTAACAAAACTTTTATATGTTTTAACACTTCTCTTGAATATGTAGATGTGTCAAAGAAATGTATAAGTTTTGAGTTTGCCTATTCTATTAGCGACAGATTTTTTATCAATCAGCCAATGATGGACGTAAAAAGAGGTTTAGGTAATTCAGTAGGAGACGTTACTGGCTTGCAATTTGAACAAAAATTACCATGGAAAATGTTTTCTCGTCTTTCTGATACATTTCAGTCTCTGCTAAAAATCCCGTTAAATTTTGTGGTATGCTAACGTATGAACCTCATCTACGAGTACAAGAAAGCAAAACATATTGTTCTTACAAACCTGTTGCAAATATTGGGTTGGAGTACCATTCTATATGCTAACTTGGTATGATGATACTTTTTCAGCAACGTGAATGCCGAATTAACCGTTTTTTTTACTATTTCAAAAATGCGAGGCAAACTATTAGAAACAAGCATAAAAATCATTGATTTGTATTAAAGTTCAATGGCACAGCATGTTACCTTAAGCTTCATGAATTGCTATTCAGAAATTCCAAACAAATTTACAAAATCTGGTTTTCTATGAGGAATTCCTAAGAAGACCAACCTCAAAACAAAATATTATCAAAATCTATCTGTTTTATGAAACAAATTCGCAATATTCGTATGATAATTAACAAACTACACAAGCTTATTCAAAATATTTTTATAATCTATATTTATGATCAAAACTTCGAATTTTCATGAAACAAATTCACGTAATTCCGTAAGTTCAAATCAATCGTAAAAAATGTGTTTCTCAAAACTAACTCATATGCACTCTTTACCGTATCATAAAAATCTTTATTTTTGATCTAAGGTAAACAAATCCAATAAACTACCGCATTTTAATTAATTCTTCATAAAGCTCGGAAGTTCATATGAATATTAGTCTGATATTCTGAAAATGTGGGAAATGTGTGCAGATGGTTTTAAATTTTTTGTTTCCTGAAAAAAGGTTTATCACACAATACCGTATTTTTACAATGAACCTCACAAATATTATATTTTCGTTGGTTGTTCGACCATGAACTCTGCCTGGATTCGAAGGTCTTTCTTCGCTGCCTTTGCAATCACCGAGAAGTGCACAAAGTCCGGGAAACAAACCGGGGGCTTGGGTCGCCAGGCGATTAGCGACAGTATCATTTTTCTGAAAACAGTAATTGAAACCAATCACATTACACTAAACGCCAGAGTTTCTCTTCATTACATTGAAAGGCCCTTCAAAAACTACTTGATTAGAAACTCCAGAATATCTTTCATAAATTCATCCAGATATCCCCCTTTAGGGTTTCTTTAGTTCATGGAATCCTGTAACAGTTGTCGATTTTTTGCATGGAACTTCTCTATTTTATTCTAAAGTTCTTCCGAGATGAAACATTCGATATTATTCCAGAGAACCATTCACGCATTGCTTCTACCGGTTATACCAAAAAAGTATTTCATGATACCTCTATTCTATGTTTTTTCATTGATGTTTACAGGAATTTCATCATAGTTTCTTTAAAGATCCAAGATTGTTCGTAAAAATTTTTTTAACAATTCTCCTTTAACTTCCTTATTCCTATAGAGATCTAGATAAATAAATAAATAAATAAATATATATATATATATATATATATATATATATATATATAAATATATATATATATATCCCTAGTTAGAAGTATATTGGAATATGCCATTCAAATTTGGGCTCCTAGACAAATTATACTCGAAAGTGTCCAAAGAAGATTCATTAGATATGCGATGCGATCTCTACCTGGAATGATTCCATTGGCTTACCGCCTTATGCAAACAGATGTAGGCTGATCAATCTAGAAACTTTGAGCGAAAGAAGTGAAATGTTACGTATATTATTTATTTTTGATTTGCTGCAAGGAAATATAGAATGTAGTCCTCTATTGGCAATGCTGAACATTCATGCTCCATCCAGGACATTGAGAGAGCATGATTTTTTAAGATTACCAAATGACGGCCATAGGAGCTTTTTTAACCCGTTTGTAGAATGTTGTCGATTAGGCTGGAACAAATTTCCATTTCTTCTAATGTCACCCCCCCCCCCCCCCCCCCTCGCAAAATTTTGACCAGATTTCACATTTTTGAGGGGGGGGCAAAAATAAAATTTTAACGAAAATGAAATTTTTTTTACGAAATCTGGGCTACTCACAAAATTCCTTAACAAATCCGATGAGTTTTGTGATTTTGCCTAATTGTTCGGGTATTTTCTCACAAAATCCATTTATTTATTATTGTCCCCCCCTTGACGAGTCAAACAGCAAAGTGACAAAAGAAGAAAATGATATTTGTTCCGGCCTTATTTAATTGTGATTATTATATGTATGATTTTAGTATTAGCAAAACTATATTTAAGAATAGAATAAGAAGCAATATTCACTGTTTGATAGGAATATCTTAGACGGTGTCCAAATAATATATATATATATATATATATATATATATATATATATATATATATATATATATATATATATATATATATATATATATATATATATATATATATATATATATATATATATATATATATATATATATATATATATATATATATATATATATATGTATATACACATATATATATATATATATATATATATATGTGTATATACAGGGGGTAGACAAAATGTTTGGGATAGGCAAAATTTTTTTGTCTCAAATAATGTTCAATGAACTGTAACTTTTTGCGTAGTTTATCAAAAATTCTCAAATTTTCACTGCAATTTGTCCAGCTAGTAAACTATAATTTGTACAGGTTTGGGTTTTGTTGGTTAACCCTACATTGAGTAAGAGCAATTTCAGCAAAATGCTTCTTTTCTGAGAGCTGTTTTTAAAAGTGTTATATCTCAAGGTACAGTTAACGTAATTTAACGAAATTTTGAACATTCATTACTAATTTATTGGTCTTTGAAAAACATTTGACTTATCTGAATTTTTTTTATAAGAAAGAAAGTTAAAGCGGATTTAATTTTCAAGTGAGAATTTCTAAACATTATACGATTTTGACATATTTGCATTACCTTTTCTATATTATGGATGGCCGTTTTGTTACTTACGTTTCAAATATATTTATATTAAGATGTATTGGAGGCTTTTCAAGTAAACAAAAATCACTTTCATAAATTTTCATACGATGTCAAAAATTTTGCTTTGGTTGTATATATTGAAAAAAATATTTCAATCGCTTTAACTTTCCTTCTTGTGTAAAAAATTCAGTTGAGTCAAATGTTTTTCAAAGATCAAGATATTAATAATGAATGTTCAAAGTTTCGTTAAATTACGTTAACTATACCCTGAGATATAACACTTTTAAAAATAGCTCTCAGAAAAGAAGCATTTTGCTGAAATTGCTCTAACTTAATGTAGGGTTAGCCGGCAAAGCCCAATTTTGTACAAATTATAGTTTAGCTGGGACAAATCGCAGTGAAAATTTGAGAATTTTTGATGAACCATAATAACCAAAAAGTTATAGCTCATTGAAAATTTTTTGAGACGAATAAAATTTGCCTATCTCAAACATTTTGTCTACCCCCTGTATAAATATATATATATATATATATATATATATATATATATATATATATATATATATATATTTTTTTTTTCTTTATTATCGAGATTTTCAGCCCTTGGCTATATATAATATATATATATATATATATATATATATATATATATATCTTAAGTGATTTCTTCCCAGTAATGTAGCTATTTGGATGCGAATGAGACATTTTAGGAAATATATTTCGAATATACACATTTTGCACACATTTTTATTTGAAAAATAACATACTATAATATACTTAAAAATGCAATTTCGAAATAGGTTGACGCGTATACTCCGTTGTTGTGTCTCGCATGAGACTCCACACATAATCACCCATCATTTTCGATGTTGCTTGGCACTGATATCGTTGCTCCATATGTTTTATATCTTGATGAAAACGTTCGCCTTGTTCCTCTGAGTATACACCCATATTTTCTTTAAATTTATCCAAATGAGAATGAAGAATGTGCACCTTTAGTGACATTCGACACCCCATGGTTTCAAAATTTTTCATCAGTTCATGTACTATGGCCTCATATCTTGGATCACGATTATTCCCTAAAAATCCTTGAACTATATCTCGAAAGCTTTTCCAGGCTGCCTTTTCTTTCTCATTCAATAATTTCGGAAACGATTCCGATTTTATAAGTTTTTTTACTTGTGGTCCTGTAAAAACACCGGCAGTTATTTTTGCCTCGGAAAGTTTCGGAAACAGTTTTGTTATAAACTTAAATGATTCCGAATCCTTATTCAATGCTTTCACGAATTGCTTAATCAAACCAAGTTTTATATGAAGAGGTGGCATTAAAATTTTTTCCATGTTCACTACTGGATCGTTTTTAACATTTTTTTCGCCGATTTTGTATTGGGCTCTGATTTCCCAATTTTTAATTTTATAGTGGTTCTCTGTGTCTCTGCTGTCCCACAGGCACAGGAAACAAGGGAATTTAGTATACCCTCCTTGTAATCCAATTAGGAAACCAATCATTTTAAAGTCGCCTATTACCTCCCAACCAAATTTTTCATACTGAATTTTGTTGAATAACAATTTTGTTGTGGCATAACTTTCTTTCAGGAGAATGGAGTGTGCAATGGGTAGAGATGGGTACTGCTCGCTTTTTACGCGGTTGTGCAGTAGCACAACCTTCAAACTTTTTGAAGAGCCATCAATAAAGAGCCGCCAGTCTCTTACAATCAATGGAATGCCGATTTCAGAAAATAGACCTGCAAAAAAAGAGATACAGTTTTCTTCGTTTTGATGCTGTTGTCATCCGAATAGATAGAAATACCCACCCTCGATATCTCTACAAAAGCAAATTCCATCTTCGCTGGTGTAATAGGAGGAAAACTCTTCATCGCGAGTTCTCTGGGATGTTATTCTGACGGATTCATCCAGCAAACTCCATTGCTTCAGCCTAGATAACAATAATTCGCTTTTGTTTTTAGGGAGTGCAAGGTCACGAATCAAATCATTTATTTCCGTTTGATTCGGATAATGTGGAATATTGAGCACTCCTCCTTGAAGTTGTAAAGACTCACTACTTGGGACAGAACTTCCACTAACTGTCGATATTGTAGTGGTACTAACAGCCGTTTCACAGGTACGTTGAGGTATGGGGCGTTCAGCGGAATGTGGAATTGGCGCACGTGATGAAGGGATATCAGGGTAAGTTGACTTTTTTTGACCACTAGCCAAATTCACAACACAAAAATAACAGTCGGTTTGATGATTTGAAGGTGAATGCCAAATCCGAGGCACAGCAAATTCCATTAATCTGTTTTCTCCTTGGTACCAACCTGAAATTTGTTTGAATATTTGTATTTGAATAATTGAGAATTTAAAAGGAATCAATAAATAGTAAATATAACATAAACATTCTGCTAACAGTTTTTGATGGTATAAAAATTGTACAAGATTTTGTTATGACAAGTATGAAATAGTTTTCATTCTTTCCTGAGTAAATCTATAATACAACACATAGAAATATTTAAAAATGGTAATGCTGCTCAGAGAAGATTTAAGTTTTACAAATTTCTAAAATGACTAATAAATAATACCTTTTCTCCCAAAAATATTTCAAACCTGAAGTGCTTATCTTGATATACCATATTGCGTTGAAAATACATGTTTTACCATACTAAAGTTTTACGATACTTGATACATTTTGTATTCATCCAAATAAAATGTGGGTCATTCCATGTCAAATCGACAAATTTTTCATATGTTTTTGCCACTAATCTTTCAAATACTAATTTATATATTCTAGTTGAATAGAGCCTGCCTTAAAAAACTCTCAGCTCGATTTCTAACACTCGGAGATCATTCGTTCAATCCACAACAAAATTTGAATTTTTAATTATTTTTGAAAAAATCTCGTAAAACGCAATATGCATTCACTCATATCTGGTCAGCCAGAAGTCACTCTGTTTATCTTTTTATGTCCCTAAAAAGCTTTTTCTGCGTAGAATCTGATAGAAATAATCACAACACGGATTTCTTGAAATTTATCTATCATTTATGTGTTTTAATCCTATTTTGAAAGATTTCTCAAAAACACCCCTCTTTTTTGTCGATTTTTTAATTTTAAAAGATTTTTTTGACAGTTTCCCATCTTTTCCGCTTCTTTGTACAGAGTAATATTTGTATTAACAACGATAGACAATTTTAAAGTAGTGCTTCGAGTATTTAGGGAAATGTGAACCTACAGTATGACATTCATTGGTTAATATTATTATCGTCATGTATTACATATATTATATCACCTATCGAGCATATCATTCGTAATAGTAAAAAAACTAAATTACATAAACATTTAATCAATATAATTAATATACTACCCTAAACAAGTTTGATATTGTTGTGGGATTGAATTTTCAACTTACTAGACCAACATGTGAGAGGAGCACCTGTTGGTCTAGACTCTAGATCTTATCAAAAATTCACTCTAATACATGACAAATGTTTAGTCTTTGAAATCACCATAAAGAAATGTTTTCCATCCTCCACCCAACCATTCGAACAAACGCTCTAGTCGTAATTGTACATTGATTCTCCTCTGAGCTACACTGCCTGTAATCGCTGAACAGTCCCAACGGACTCCTATAATGAACTGGCATAGATAGAACAATGATAAACAATAATAAGATGTTGTGCTTATAGTTCTACCGTAGATAAAGTAGAAATAAAAGTCAGTATTGTGAACTATCTGTTTCAATTGAGGGGCCCCCAGATACATAGTGGCTTAAGTGACATTTTGGTCAATTTTTAGTTGATTATAGACAAATATTCATCAGACTTCATGCTTTTCAGCACTATTTTTAGATGTAACGTCAACTAGAAAAAACAGTAATTGGGAGAAAATTTAGTTAATTTTGGAACTCTTAAACAATTTGTATTGGAAGAAAAACTTTTGAGCTTAGTGGGTTTTGCGCAGAGTTTGGTGCCTACACGGTACAGTTCCTACCTTTCAACATGGTGCTCCCAGTTTAGTCCTACTGAAGGCAAAGTTTCAACTGTTGTTTTGTCTTTTTTGTACTTTTTTTCAGGAGTGAGCACCCATGATGTTAAAATGAACTGAATTAATCGGTGCCGTAACAGTCTGTTTACGGTTAGGATAAATTTAGGCGCGTAAGATTTTTAATGGTACGCTGATCCTATAACTTTTCTCTAATAACGAAGATTTCTTCATGATGAAAATATTTATATTTATATTGTTTTTTATTTATTGGTCTGTTTTTTAGACTACTGTCATCTATATATGTAAGGGATTCTGATTTTGAAACAGTTAAACGCAATAAATGACTATTATAAGTAAACAACTGAATATTATTCAATAGGAGCTAATTTTTCTGATAACTCGAAACCCAACTTTTACAATATCCCACGAAGGTTATACTTATTTTACTCTGTACAAATAAGCGAAAAAAGTGGGAAACTCTCAGAAAAATCTTTTAAAATTGAAAAATCGAGAAATAAAAGGGGTGTTCTTGAGATATCTATCAAAATCGGATTAAAACGTATAAATTTGAGAGAAATGTCAGGAAAACCATATTGAGATTATTTTTATCAGATTCTACACAGAAAAACCTTTTTAGAGACATAAAAAGATAAGCGGTATGATTCCTGGCTGATCAGAAATCAGTAAATACGTAATGCGATTTACGGATTTTTTTCAAAAATAATCAAAATTTAAAAATAGTGTGTAGGTTGAACGGATAATCTCCGAGTGTTACAAATCGAGCTGAGGCCATTATAAGCCATTTCCGACCTGCTGAAATTACTTTGAACATTACTTGGAATATCATGTGCCAATCGATTTGTCGATTTGGTATGGAATGACCCATGTTACATTTCATTTTATTCCTCTTTCATACAATAATTCTCTTTCATTGAAACATCACCCTGGTGGTTTTCTTCGGAACTCCAGTGGCAATCACTTTACACCCACCGAAATCTCTGGGTTGCCTTTCAATTAATTTTGCTGAGTTTAGGATGGAAGTTAGCTTTACCTGAAACTTATCACAACCAAAAAATCGGCCCAATCAAATACAAGGCAGCTAAAAATTTGCGGTGTGCAGAACATCAAAGTTACTTTAGGAATTCAATTGCATTCATCTTCAAAGTGTATACAGTCGAAACTAAGTATGTAAAATTTTCTAAGAAATCTCAGGAAGAATTCCTCAACAATTCTCTAGTAGCACTCAAGAAGACATTTCTGTGAAAGATTAAAAATTATCTTAAAAAAAAAATAAAGACATATATGAGAGAATTAAAAAAATGGCTGCCTTGTAAAAACCGAGAGCATGCATCTTGACTTCTTTGTGGTATTGTTGGAAAATACATTAGAAGTAGGGTAGATGATGATGAATGGGCCAGTCCAAAAACTGATCATGGTTGGACCAATTTTGAAAACCCAAAATAATGTATTGTTTTCTTAAAAACTCAAACTACACTCTCACTAATGACAAAATATGACTCTTTCTTCATTGAAATCACATCGGTTTTAATTAAATTACCGCCAAATATTTAAATTATTAATGGTTTTAGAAAGGCTTTCTAGAAGCCCTAGTGGAGCACCAAAAATGCTCAGTTTGTAGCATCGAGAACATAGAAATTCTTTTTCATTTCCTGATCTTTTTTCGTTATTCTATTGCAAAAATATCTAACCTTCTTTGGCGGTTGACCGACATTTGTCCGAAAACCAGTACCCCGAAAGAAGTTTCTCCGAAAGTTTTTCCCTCGAAAAACGATTCCCCGAATGAACCGTTTCCCCGAATGGACCGTTTCCCCGAAATATTTTTGAATGCAGTTTATTTATGAAAATACCGAAACGGTGTAATCTTGGTTGGACCAAACCATTACACCGTTGGTTACTAGGTCCGGCTTAGTTTGTTTACAGTTTTCTTTGCGCGCGATGTCAATTTCAAAACGTTCGTCGGTCTCAAAATGAAGTGGAAGAGTTTTGAAATTGCAAATATTTGATCTCTACGTACATTATATCAAATAACAGAGCCTTTGCCATCGCGCCCCGACCGTATGGATAGCTGCTCGTCCTGAAATTCGCCCAGTACACCGAGGCTCCCGAAGTTTCATCATTTTAATATCATATCCGGATTCCGTGCGCGGTATCTGCGGCCCGCTACCGATCGTTTGGCCAACCGAAAGCCTCGTACATTAATTGGTTATCACTTCTTGCAACACCGATTCGTTTCGGAACGACAATGCTGACCTGAAGTCCAATTTTCGCTGCGATTCACAAGGAATAAGAAAAGGTTAGTCGAAAAAATGTCTTCATGTTTCGTTGGTTCATCCATGATCATTTATTTGGTCCAACCATAAGCAGCAATGGTCCACCAAGATCAGAATCTTTTGCTCATAAAAGTTAATTTATAAAATAAATGTGCTAGTTATTTCATGCTTCTATGTCGTTTTTTGAAAATTAGATGAGTAAAGCTTTCAGCGAATCACAACTTGGCTGTATAAAATTGGCTACTTTATATATAAAAGAGGCTTCTATTATGACTAAGTGTTGGAATCAACGAAATTGGTCCATTCATCATCATAGACCCAACTACTGTTTTGTTTTTGGTTCAAATACCAGAAATTTTTCGAGTGAAATAAAAACAGATTTCTGACACAACCATTTGTTAGAAAAAGCAGTAAAACGTAAACATATGAATAAGTTATAGAACGTCTATTCTGCCCTTTTAAGCATATCTGAGCTATGTTGAATTCAATGCAAGTAGCATTTTTCTCAGTTACAAAGCCATTTAAAATTAATTGGATTTTTGTTTTCATCAGGTTTCATAGCTTAATATAGCACAATAACGTTATGTATCTTTCTGACATTGATTTTAAAATATTGTTTTTGTTAGAGCGAATGGGTCAACCTCGTTGAAAAACAACATGGTACAGATACGCTTAGAATGGCAGTATTGTATAGATAAAAAAATCATTCTAAATTAAATACTGTACCATGCAACCGTCTTGTGCAATTATGACAGGCATAATGTGGCACCCACTGTTTATCTTGATGTTCGACTTCGATGTTGAAATATTGCTTGTATGCTTCATATAACTTGGTATCTTTTCGCAATGTATGTTTGGTTGTTGTCCTGGTAATAAAGTAACCACAAATGTAACAAAAATCATCTGGATGATGATTGCAGTCATCAGATCGCCAAAGCATCTGAAAAAGTGAACAGAAATTTAGCTAAAGCTTTTCAAGCACATTTAGTAATTTACCTCTGGTTTGCCATTGTCAACAGGCCGTAATTTCTGATTAACACTTGATGCAACGTTTTCTGAAGTATGATCGACGATCTGTTCAGCTGCTGCCACTTGTTGTTCTTCCATATCTGAAGTTGAAACCCTTCGAGCATCACCAGTTGCAGAGACATTTGTGCGACTTAGACCAGATCCGCTTGGTCCAGCATACAGGGTTGGAGCTTGTGATGAAGGAATATTTGGATAAATATTTAAGTTCCTCCCGCGAAAGATTTTTGCCAAACAAAAATAACAGTCATTTTGATGGCTAGTTGGCTGACTCCAAATTCTTGGCCTGTCAAATTTCAACCTTGCTGATCTATCTTTTGCTGGTTCTTTGAAGAGAAAACATATTATATTTTTTTTTGTTTCTATTGAAAAATAAGCTAGAAAGCTCAAATGCGGTATCAAAATTTCAACAGGGCATAATTGCTTTTGAAGACGGCCTTTTCTGTCAAGTCGTATTTCAGTCCTACCTAAAATCCATAGCCACTATATAAAAGAGGTTTATACTAATTCTAGTAGAAAGAATTTTTAAATAAATTCATTATTTAGATGGCTGAAAGCATCTCTACTTTTCAAATAGTGAATTGTATAGTAGGGCTAAAGTACGACCTACGGCTTTAAAATAGAGTTGTTTTCAAAAGCAATTGGTCAGGGTTCTGCTAAACCGAACTATTTACCATATGAAAACCATCGATGGTGGCAAACATACTAGACCTAACTGATAAGAAAGTTGTTCATCCCAATTAATTGTGAACTATATTACTAACATTCTGTAGAAGAAATTCGTACCCACAACACATACGGAAATTGTTTTCCGGCAATTTACGGATAAAAACAGTGGAAATTATTCAAAATGGCAAATAGTTCGGTTTATCAGAACTCCAACAAATTACGCGCGTTTGAAATATTGTTACTAATAAAATTGTCAATTTATCTAAAACCTACTAAGCAATCCAACAGCACAACTCTGACAAACGAAATGTGGAACCCAATATTTGTCTTGGTTTTTGATTTCCAGGCCAAAATATTCTTGGTATGCTTGTCTTAATTTAGCTCCATCAGAAATTGAACACTTTTTCACACGGGAGCTTATAAACTCTCCACAGACGTAGCAAAATGAGTCAGGTGAGTGGAGACATTCGGTCGATGACATTTTTTTTTGTATTTCAGTTCTAGGCACTTTGGATTCTTATTACTAAGCACACTTGAACTCAAGTACAACTACTGATTCAGAAACAGAAACTGCAATTTTTAAGGACTGTATCGAAAAGTTATTAGCAATGATGAAAACGGCTTCAAAAGATTAGGTTCAACATACAAGTAATTTGATGTTTAACCTTTCGCTGATCGCGCTGTTGTATTGTGTAAAACTCGCTTAAAAAAGCTCGTTCGTTGTACACAGCAACAGCGCGGTGCTGCAGAGGACGGCTGATCGCGCGATAGCTGAACGGTTAACTGGATGATCGACTGTACGTTGGATAATATTTTTGGGTTTTTGGCATCTCAGTCTGATTTATTGGACCTTAAGAACCGAAACGTCGGACTAAGAAAACATATAGTTGTTTTTGATTGACCAAATCAGACTGAGATGCCAAATACCCAAAAATAGTAATTTGATGTTTAGAAATATAGTATAAATCATTGAAAAAGAAATCGAACTGCAACTTTCTAGAAATAGTCATTTTACTTGAGCTTTGCTCGAAAACTAAACACATGTTTTAAAAATTCGGCACAAAAAAATTAATTTGCAAAAAAAATGTGGAAGCAAGTATAAGAAAAAACAAAAATCCGGCTCATTAAGCAAATACATACATAGGTACAATTCTCACGATCACCAAGGACAATTTCCTCTGAATTTTAAAGTATTTCGAATCACTGAAAATAACGCATTTTTCAGGTATTCAGTTTGATGGTGTTCCATCTAATCACGTTGATGTCAATTAAAATTATACAAAGCGAAAAAACCTTTTTTTATTATTCGATGTACATAATAGAGGAGTAGTTATAGCAAAGAACTAAATTTACGCTTTTTTTACAGTCCGATAATAAGTTGATGATGTTTTTTGTATAGAAAATATCTATTTCGAAAACCGGTGTTATGTAATATATAAAGTGTGCGTAATCCCCAACAAGATGTTTTTTCCACATTTTTTTCATTACAAATTTTACTCGCTACAAACTATTTAATTGCGAGGAAATATTTTAAGAAACCGAATTTTGATCAGATTTTTATTTTGTGACATGCATTAATCTATCCATACTTCAATAATACTTAAGATTCTAAAATAAAGAAATGTTGGACTCATATTTAACTAAATCTAGTAGTGCTAGTAGAACCGAAATAAAAAGACTTATTTAATTCAGTGTTGAGATATAACGTCATAAACATTGCTAATTATTTTACGATACAATCCATATAAAAGCTTTTTTCTTATATAAACTGGTTTACTTAACTTTACTTAACAATAAAAACAAATCAAATCGTAAGTGGGGTGATAAATCTACTTTTTTGTGTTTAATAATTCAGTCTTAAAATGTAGAACTTCAGTTGCTGATTGGATTTAAATGGTATTCTGTAAGTCATAACAATTCGAATTTTAATTCTCGAGTTGTTTCTGAAAAGCAGGTTTGGAAAAATGTGCAAAAATGTTGTTTTGTAAGAAATTTTAGTATTTTCTATCTGTTCCTAGATTCCAAACCAGGCATGCATTGTGTTTTTATGTTGTTTTGTACAATTCACTATTAAAACACAATTTTTTTGAACTAGAAATCAATTAAAAAAATATCTGTTTTTTTATTCGGACGCAGTAACGTTTTGTGTTCAACGTTTGATTTCAGCGTTCTTTTCGAATACTTTTTATATTAGCGACGCACTTAGAACAGCTAAAACGACATGGAATATTAGAAGTAATCAGCCAAAATAATTCATAACAAACACTGCGCAACATTTTTTAGGCTATCGAAAGTAAACAAAATTTTATCATTGGTTCCTGAGCATCAACCAAACAGCCCAAAGTATCAAATGCAACAAAACCATATTTGAGTTTTAAAAGTTTACAACGGAATTTTGTTTTAGACAAAAATTATTTTCTTTAGATGAAAGTTGGCCATGTCCAGTAACATTTTCATTCTTTCGGAGTACTGTTCGGCTGTCTAAATCTCGGTAGAAATAAACCGAGATTAAGCTTTTAAAAATAATTGTATCTTTTTCTGTAAAAAATAAACTTTTTATGATATCGACACGCTTGAATTAATTTAATGTTAAAGAAAATGATCAAAACTTTAAAATATTCGCGTATTTTTTGCACTGTGAAATAAAAACAACCGTAACTTTGTTATCGGCGCGAAGAATCACGACCACGAGTCCGACTGAGACAAAGATTCGAATAGCACTAGGCAGTGCGGTGTTGCATTGTTGATCTACTCGTAAGCCATTATCACACACTATCGCATGATTCCATATAGGGTTGGTGTTCGAGAATTCGCCATGTAGCAGTATTCGCCACCCTGTATTATTCAGCCTTTCGCTGTATAGATCGATATGAATGATTTTTTTGTAAAGTAAAACACATCCAAATGATATGAAAACGCTGGATGCTTTGGATGCTTTAAGTTTACTCAAAAAAATTAAGAATAAAAAAGTTTTCATAAAATTTTAGCTCCATAAATCAGTATTGCCACTCCTGCTCCAGTATTCACCACCCTCCATAAGAATTGCTTGGGGGCAGCGAATATTGGAACACCTACCCTATCGCATTATTCTCTACCATCTATATCGAATTCTTGATAGGGAGAAGTACCGTAAAACGGGGTAACATTGATCAGCGGGGAACCTTTGATCACCTTGACTATTCTTCAGGAAAAATCAAATCTTGAACATTCCACGACAAAAATCAAGGTGAGTTACACCGCTAATCAATGTTACCCAGTTTTACGGTAATTATTGCTGCATAATTGTGTGACATCCGTCGTAGGAAACAATCGCAGCACATTTAGTGATGATATTAGTAATGGAAGGAAATAGAAGAAGAAAGGGGGGATCCATAAAGTACGTCACGCTTATAAGGGGGAGGGTGGGCTCGGAAAATATATCAAATATACGAAAACCTCGCACGAATGGGGGAGAGTGGCTAAAAGTCCTAAATTGTGCATGACGTACTAAATGGATGCTCCTTAACATAAATCATGTCCATTTAGAATCCGTACACACGGAATCACGAATATCTCTGGAATAAACTGGCTTGTGAAAATGTCAACCTTTCAACCCAAGCAACACACTTGGACATTAATAAGTTCCTGTAATTTGTATGCAACTATATTGAAAGTTATGCCTTTTGAACCAATCGTTTTATTAACGACTAAATTGCAACCAAAAAAGCGCAAGAGGTGGAGCCAATATAAAACATCCATTCGTTATATGAACGGTTTTAATACGCAATTGATTTATAACCGAGATACAACTTATAGTCGACTTAAAAAATGGTGACCGATTCGACAACTAGTCAGCTAGTCACCACATTCGTCACTGCCAGTAATAATGCATCAACAGTTTCGTTCATGTGATTAAAAAATTGTGTGCATAAATGTACCGCAAATAAGGCTGACCGAGAACGTCAATTTGTGTGCCATTCCAGATTTATCGGTAAGTTACGCATTTTAGCTCCGTATTCTCAACGCGCCTCAGTCTACCTATCATTTTGCGAGTGAAAATTTAGGCATTTGTGGTAAAAATTAACTCGCCATATTGCTTTGACGGAGTGCATTTCAGCAGCTTATTTAATGCACCCGTAAAATGCTGAAAATTTATTTTATAATTTAGGAAGATACTATTTGCTAAATCATGTCTATGGGAATCCGTATTGACAAAGTACAACAATGCTGCACGCGGTACACGGAACCACCAAACTACCCAAAATTGGATGCTTTTGACGCAATCCCATAGTTCGGCCCAATAAGTCAACATTTGAGTGAATCGATTAAACTGACGCAAGGTAAATTGCCTTTACCTCCAGCTAAAAATATACTCAAGAGTAGGTAAATTCAACCCAAGACCCCCTTCATTCAACCCAAATTTGGGTAAATCTACATTTACCCAAAATTGGCTTATTGGCCTCAAGGACGCATCTCTGTTTATTTACGACAACATCTGTGGGGGAGAGAGGAAAAACAACCTTATTTTGGGTAACTAATAAATTTGATATACTCATTTTAGGGTAAAATCGACCAAAAATAAGGTAGTTTGAATTTTCCGTGCAGAACATAAACAACCAAAAAAGCAGACACTTGGACGTGTACTTCTCATTTACGTCGACAAGAGGCTGTCCATTTATTAGGTAACGAAAATTTCACGTTTTTTGTTAGAAATGTAAACCCATTGTAAATTTTTTCGTGGAAAACTCCCAATATTTTTGTACGTTACGTAAGATTTCTCAAAACCCCGTGTATTCAAATCTTCCCAGTGGTAGATACCAGTCGTTCAGTACTGCGAAAATGAGGCAGACTTTTTTTTATTGGGTCAATATTATACTTCCAATCAGATTTTTTCTATTTTACCACTTTAATTTTATAAAATTTGGAATATGTCGATAAATTTACGAAGAAAAGATTACATTTTATTTGTACATGATTTCGTTATTTTTGAAACATTTTGGTTTTTTAAAGTACATTTTATATTTTTCATGGTCACAAAAACATTTTGCTGCACATTTTGGAACTTCTACCTCTCCTGTCAAAATTGTTCGTTATGTTCTAAATAAGTTCCAGGTGCAACATGTTTATAACAATCAGAATCAATGTTTTGGTTGATTTGGTTTGTAAACGGTTGTAACTAAGATTCGTTGAAACAAACAGATTATACTTCAGTTACAAATTGGTTTCGAAAGTTTCAACTAATGATGACGTTTGTTTTCATTTTGGTAGTTGTTGTAAAACTGTTACACCTCAGTTTGGCATTAACAACAGGATTTTATTTGGTTTTAATTTTGTTTGTTTCATGAAAACTCAGTTGCAACATGTTTGCAACGATGATCATTTCCATTTTAGTTGCAGGTGCTACTTGGGAAAACATGCATATTTTAGAGCGCCTTCATGAAAAAATATCATTAAAATTATTACTTTTATTTTTTAATTTTACTAATGTAAACTTCCTTCAAAAGTTGTCTAACTGTAAAATTTGTAGTATCAAGCTTTTTTGGAAACATATTTTATAGTGCAGTGTCCGGAGTCGGTTTTCCTGTCTTTCTTAGATTCCTAATCGTTTTGACCAGTATTTTTTTCAGTTATGGAAATGGGGGCGTTTGAATGGATGTAGTATATTGGAGACTATGAAAGAGTTATTTTGAAAAACACTACTCAATTTTTGCGTTGCCTCTGAAAATCTTTCGACTGTAGTGACAACTTTCGAATCCAAGCCAAATCTTCTTTGGTCCTTTGCGGTGTTTTAAAAATTGCTAGTGATTTCTGAGGCTTTAGATCTTGTACAATTTTGAGTTGATCATCATGTTGTTACTAAAACGGTGTCCAAAGGAGGACTACCCGCCATGCCATTATATTCGTAGTAAATTTCTCCATGAACACGAACTCCAATCGGCAGGGGACATCTTCTCATGTCATGATCAATAACATTTGAGCGCGTAACAAATGATAGTTTTGGCGATATTTAAGCTTTTTGCTATAGTCGCGCTTGAAAATGTTGAATTTTCAAGGCGTTTGTGCTAGATTTTTTTGTTCGTCTTATTTTCATTCTGGTATATCTTTTGATTCGTTGTACGAAAACCGGTGAAATTTTCACCATTAAAAGAGGAATAGTTTATGAGTAAACTAAGCGTGTCACTAGAAAATATGCAGCGCGTACGGATTCTAAGTGGACAATGCAAACACTTACACACTTGATCTTCCGTAGATTTTCTCACAGAAAATCAGAGTTTTGTTACATGAAACTTTAAAGCTTAGAATGAATATTTAGATCTTGAATACATTTTAGAGAGGATTCCGTTTGGCGTGTTTGGTGTTTGTGGTGACGTTCCAATGAACTTCTCGTATATAAATTCCAACTTTTGAAGATATATATATATATATATATATATATATATATATATATATATATATATATATATATATATATATATATATATATATATATATATATATATATATATATGAAGATACGGTATTTTGTGAATTTATTTTATGTTTTTTAAAAACTTAAAAGAAGCGAATACACCTTGAGGATAAATTCAAGAAGACTGTTCATATACTATGATGTATCCGGGAGATGCTTTTCTTGAAGGCATACTGATTTTAAAATATTTATAGGAAGATACAGTATTTTCTGAAAATAGATCTTAAAAATATAAGGTAGAATTCAATTTCATTATACTTACAATCCCAGATACTATTTAAATTGCATACTTGAAAAAAGAAGAATCGGTTGAGAGACAACTAAATTAAAGTGGAAAGTTGATAAGCTTGTTTTAACCCTTAATCACAAGGGACAAGACATTTCTGCCAGAGATCCTGTGGAGTTCCGTGGCCTCCGGGTGCCCAGCGTTGGGTAAAACTATAATTTCTGGTTTTACTAGACTACACACGGAATTGTGCAAATTTTGAGGTGTCGCATGATGGGATTCTTTTGGAATCAAAAATTGGCCATTTCTGTCGGAGACCCTGTGGTCCCCAGAACTTGTTCCGTGTCCACCGGGTGCCCAGCATTGGGTAAAACTATAGTTTTTGGTTCTATTGGATTACACACGGAATTGTGCAAATTTTGAGGTGTCGCATGATGGGGCTCTTTCACCATCGAAAATTGACCATTTCTGTCAGATACCCTGTGGTCCCCTGAACCTGTTCCGTGGCCACCGGGTGCCCAGCATTGGGTAGAACAATAATTTTTGGTTCTACTGGATTACACACGGAATTATGCAAATTTTGAGGTGTCGCATGACGGGGTTCTTTTATCATCGAAAATTGACCATTTCTGCCAGATACCCTGGGGTCCCCTGAACCTGTTCCGTGGCCACCGGGTGTCCAGCATTGGGTAAATCTATAATTTTTGGTTCTATTGGATTACACACGGAATTGTGCAAATTTTGAGGTGTCGCATGATGGGGTTCTTTCATCATCGAAAATTGACCATTTCTGCCAGTTACCCTGGGGTCCCCTGAACCTGTTCCGTGGCCTCCGGGTGCCCAGCGTTGGGTAAAACTATAATTTCTGGTTCTACTAGACTACACACGGAATTGTGCAAATTTTGAGGTGTCGCATGATGGGGTTATTTTGGAATCAAAAATTGGCCATTTCTGTCGGAGACCCTGTGGTCCCCAGAACTTGTTCCGTGTCCACCGGGGGGGGGGCATTTACCCAGCATTGGGTAAAACTATAATTTTTGGTTCTACTGGATTACACACGGAATTATGCAAATTTTGAGGTGTCGCATGATGGGGTTCTTTTATCATCGAAAATTGACCATTTCTGCCAGATACCCTGGGGTCCCCTGAACCTGTTTCATGGCCACCGGGTGTCCAGCATTGGGTAAATCTATAATTTTTGGTTCTATTGGATTACACACGGAATTATGCAAATTTTGAGGTGTCGCATGATGGGGTTCTTTCATCATCGAAAATTGACCATTTCTGCCAGATACCCTGGGGTCCCCTGAACCTGTTCCGTGGCCTCCGGGTGCCCAGCGTTGGGTAAAACTAAAATTTTTGGTTCTTCTAGACTACACACGGAATTGTGCAAATTTTGAGGTGTCGCATGATGGGGTTATTTTGGAATAAAAAATTGGCCATTTCTGTCGGAGACCCTGTGGTCCTCAGAACTTGTTCCGTGTCCACCGGGTGCCCAGCATTGGGTAAAACTATAATTTTTGGTTCTATTGGATTACACACGGAATTATGCAAATTTTGAGGTGTCGCATGATGGGGTTCTTTTATCATCGAAAATTTACCATTTCTGCCAGATACCCTGGGGTCCCCTGAACCTGTTCCATGGCCACCGGGTGTCCAGCATTGGGTAAATCTATAATTTTTGGTTCTATTGGATTACACACGGAATTATGCAAATTTTGAGGTGTCGCATGATGGGGTTCTTTTATCATCGAAAATTGACCATTTCTGCCAGATACCCTGGGGTCCCCTGAACCTGTTCCATGGCCACCGGGTGTCCAGCATTGGGTAAATCTATAATTTTTGGTTCTATTGGATTACACACGGAATTATGCAAATTTTGAGGTGTCGCATGATGGGGTTCTTTCATCATCGAAAATTGACCATTTCTGCCAGATACCCTGGGGTCCCCTGAACCTGTTCCGTGGCCTCCGGGTGCCCAGCGTTGGGTAAAACTAAAATTTTTGGTTCTTCTAGACTACACACGGAATTGTGCAAATTTTGAGGTGTCGCATGATGGGGTTATTTTGGAATCAAAAATTGGCCATTTCTGTCGGAGACCCTGTGGTCCCCAGAACTTGTTCCGTGTCCACCGGGGGCCCAGCATTGGGTAAAACTATAATTTTTGGTTCTACTGGATTACACACGGAATTATGCAAATTTTGAGGTGTCGCATGATGGGGTTCTTTTATCATCGAAAATTGACCATTTCTGCCAGATACCCTGGGGTCCCCTGAACCTGTTCCATGGCCACCGGGTGTCCAGCATTGGGTAAATCTATAATTTTTGGTTCTATTGGATTACACACGGAATTTTGCAAATTTTGAGTTGTCGCATGATGGTGTTCTTTTGAAATAAAAAATTGGCCATTTCCGCCTGAGACCCTGTGGTCCCCAGAACCTGTTCCGTGGCCACCGGATAACCCGTGCCAACCAAATGGCCTCATCAGGTCCGGAACAACATTTATATAATGATTTGTCACTAACAGCGATTCAAAAACACTGTTTCCAGTCGAAATTATTATGATGTGCGAAAATTATGTATCATGTCACACTTAGATCCGCCCGCAGCAAAAAGGGGGAGGGTCAGGGGGGATCCCCACCATATCATTCTTTAGATATACTCTTCCCCTTGATGATGCTTCAAACCGATTGTAATTTGGTGGCCTAGTTTCGGAGAACGAGCCATTTGAAGCCACAAAGTCCCGGCTGGTTAAGGATTGTCCTACAGAAATGAACACCCCTAGTTCCCCATACAAATTTCGGTTTTGAACTGTGGGGCCGCGGTCCATTATTTTTCAAAAATTCCTTCACTATGACACTTCTGGGGTCCCAAACCCCTGTTACTTTTAATTTCATCCCATAGCGTGAACCACTGTTGAACGGTGTAATCGAAGGACAAGATTTGCTATTATATCATGAAATCATCAAACAAATGAAACATTTAATAACAAGAAATGTTATTAGTTTGTTATTCAATAACTTAGGAATAACAAATACAGTTCTTGAAATTTTAGGTATGCATTCATTATTGAAATAACAAGACTTGTTATTTTCCAGGTGTTATTTATTCAAAATTTTGGTATTCATTTTTGTTATTTTGCCTCTTCTTACCACCTAATGAAGGGCATATCAAGGTATGGTAGTATTTAAGATAAATACCTTGATATGTTATTCACTTGTTATTTTCTTCTGCTCGGGGTGCGCAGGACGAAAGACTCCCAACCTCTAACCGCCAAGATATTAAGGTGGAGGTTGGCCGGTTGAAAAACAACAAAGGCGCAGGAGCAGATCAACTACCAAGCAAGCTTCTAAAATAAAGTGGAGAAGCACTGGTGACAGCACTACACTGGGTCATTACCAAGATTTGGGAGGAGGAAGTATTACCGGAGGAATGGATGGAAGGTATCGTGTGTCCCATCTACAAAACAGGAGACAAGTTGGATTGCTGAACCCATCACGTGATAACACTACTGAACACTGCCTGCAAGATACTCTCTCAAAGTTTATGCCGTCGTCTATCACCGATTGCAAGAGAGGTCGTGGTCAGGCTGGTTTCATAGGTGAACGCTCTATAACGGATCAGATGGTCACCATTCGCCAGGTGTTGCAGAAATGTCGCAAATACAACCTGCCCACACATCACTTTTTCATCGATTTCAAATCGCCGTATGATACAATCGATCGAGAACAGCTATGGCAGATTATCCACGAATACGGATTCCCGGATAAACTGATACGAGTGATCAAGGCGAGGATGGGTTGAATGCGTAGTTTGAGTATCAGGGTGGGTTTTCAGGAGGTGGTAAGTAAATGAATCTGGTTTCTGGACCACTGCGTTGCATTGTAGTCCCCAGCTATTTACTCAGTTCAACTAAATACTATGAAAATGATGAACAAAAATTCAATTTCATAAGGCAATAAATCATCGTGATATCTTTTACGGAATGATCGACTTAACCATGTCATTTTGAGCACAAAAATACGCAAAATTGAATCAAAAATGCATCGCATGATGGAGGTCAATAAAACATTGGGTAGTCAGTCGTTGTGGTCAACAGAAAACATCCCTTGTGTGGACCACAGTGGTGTGTGACCACTGACCGACCGGACCGGCTGACTTCACATTTCGGTGAATGACTTTTGACATCCCATGTGACAACCAATCTGCGGTTAGTTTCATTTTGATTTGATGTCATTTTTTTTCTCGCATTGCAATGTGTGGGTACCTACCGACGAACCAATTCCCCAGCCGATATGGCAACGGCGATGCATGGCCCACAGCAACCGCCATCGCACCACCGTATCGGTTGACTGCTCTCCGCAGAGCGGTGATGACATTTTTTGCTACCTTTCTTCATCTGTACGTAGAGTATCGACTTCCATTTGCATACAAAGAACCAATCTTATCGCCCACGGGACTCCGGAAAGCCAAACCTCTCCGGCTCAGCTCAGGCTCCCCGGCTCAGAGTACCTATTGTGTTTTGTGGTGTTGCGTATGCGTAGAAATGATGCGAAAATTCAGAGAACCAGCATGCGACACTGCTGACAACATCCAGCAGCCATCCGGGGCGATAGGTATTTTGAATTTCCCAATGCGGAATTTTAATAGATTTGAATACTGAATCGAGGGTACTCTGAACTGAAGTGAGCCAGCAGGGACCGAAGCGCACACGTAGAATATGCAAGAAGTTTTCTAATTTTAAAAACCATTCAATGGGGACCGGCGCGTTCAGTGACGTAGTTTCCATCCACTTAATGCCTGATAGCTTGATGCAAAATTTGAGTCAGAATATTAAACATCAAAGACTAGGCGCCCGCGCGCCTCTGGTGGTGGCAGCAGCAGGTGGTGACCGATGAAAATTAGCTCACCTTATCTGCATTCTAATCACGAATGAATATTACAAACGTATTAGTCGACGACACAACACTGAAACCATTCATTAAAATGAGAACGTGATATTGAACCGTATCATATGTATGGTTGAAGACACGAAATTGGTTTCATGAAAGTCGTGGTATCGTAGATAAAACTGTCTATCGAACGCAACTCATTATTGAGGTGCAAGCTGGTAGAGCTTCTCTAATGGCTATCGTCACTCTTATTGATATAAGATTTTTCTGTTGAACCCGGCATCGCAGCTGTTGTCCCAACTGTTTATAAAATACGTGCCGCCATCAACAGACCACTACCGTAGTGGCTCATCGATTCGATCGCAGATAAGCCGAAGCCAAGGCGCCCGTGTCGTTTCGTTCCGTCGTCTTATCGCTAAACTCAGCTGTATCCGCTCAGCCATCCCCTCTTCGCTCGCCACGCCATGTATCAGCGAGCAACGGCACTCAGCGTTATCGCTTTATCAGCTTTGAGGTGTGACAAATATTTACAAACGCGAAAATGGCTCACATTCTCCACCATCCGGTGGAAAGTTCACGCTCGCTAGACTCTTCTCCAGATTCCATCGAACTGATTGTACATAAGATAGCTATATAGACGAATATACCTAAACGAGCGGAAGCAAACAAAACAAATCACCCAAAGCGGCGCGGTTGGTGTTGCCATCCGCGAGCACATATTACTCAATCGGTAAGGGCTTCCAGAAAACGTGCTTATTCACATCATCATCATCGCACGCTCCTTACCCTCTGATGAAATGGTATTGATCCGTGCTACCCTCTGGCACTTCCCAAAGCTCCCCATCACCCAACTGGGTCGTATACCCACAAATCTCGTTTTCCCATTTTCAACGAAGAATCGATATTTGACGCGTTATCTCGATCAAACGATGATTGACACGTTATTACTTCGCTCGCAGACGCGGTCGCGGCTTCTTTTTTTCGATTTCTATTTGGGATTTTTGTTTTTGTTTGGATTTCTGATTGGTTGGATTCCTGTCCGGACGACAGTCAGTGGGGACTGTAAACAGATGTGAAGCCTCTTCGTTCTAGTTGGTGCTGGTTAGAGCTGATAACCGGTTTGATTGAAGGTGGATATTGATATTGATGCGGCGCATTGATGACAAAGACTGGCTTTTTCCGAGCAGAAGAACCGAAATCCTGTTTCACACAAAACAATATTCTAAACAAAGACACGGTTTCAACTTTGATCACTAGATGTTGATGGTAAAACTGTGCCTAAAACTCGCCGTGATCAACAATGTACGGTACTGACGGCTGCCTCGGTATAATGTGAATAGACAACGCAAATCTCCTTTGCGTCCACGTTGAATCTCGAGGCAGCGTTGCCAAATGAGGGCGAACCCCCTAGATCTACTGTAGTATAGTCAAAGCAGTCATTAACGATACAGCCTAGAGCAGCATCCGGTACGTGGAACGGAGTTGACTGAACAATGCATTGACGAGGAGCTTTGAGTTATTTTCGAAGATAAAATGAACACAGCGCAAAGAATGCTTCAGCATAAAACCCGGCACAACGTGGAACGGTACATACAGAAATGGAAGCAGCTGTGTAAACGAAACTACTGTACCGTTCTCAAGAATCTATAAGCAGCGGTTTCTTGCAGTGGGTTAAGATGAGCAGGACAGAATGTGAGATGATTGAAAGGTGGAATTAGAACTTCGATAAACACCTGAACGGTGCAGAGTCGCGAGGGAACAGTGGAAGATACGCCAACACCAATGCAGCAGAGGTCGAGAATGAGTCCCACGTTAAGGAAGATTCAGGATGACATCCACCGGCTGAACTCATCAAAATAAGCCCCCTAAATTTGGAAAACGCAGTTTCAGTTCCCCTAATAGTTAAAAAATTATCTCTACTATGATAGCGAAAGTCATCAACACACCGTTAACGCTAGCAGCTTCCACAATCAACAGTCATCTAAATAATTTCCTAAACTGCCAATCCATTAGCAACTCCGCCCGCCAACGGTACAAACAATGCCAGTTTCGACCGGCAGCCCCCAAAACGTTGTTAGCGGTACGGAACCGTTCTCGCTTTCCACCATCAGTATAATTAATAATTTACTCATTTCTACTCCACTCATACTCGAATACTCCAGCCAGCAGTCCTCCCTCAAGGGCCCGGGATTTATACTAATATCAGTTATTTCGGGAGCGCATACCCAACAAACAAACGACGGAGACGACGGTGACGCCACTTTGCAATCAACTAGGATAGCTATAGGATAAGCGAGATGCGCACCCACCTCGCAGCGGTTCCTGGTACCGTGATGTTGCGTGGAACTGCATAAGGTGTTTTTTACCAGGAATTCTACCAGAATTGCTTCAGGAACTTCCACCAGAAATTCTCCAAGAATTCCTCCAGGAATTCTCCAAGAATTCCTCCAGGAATTCTCCAAGAATTCCTCCAGGAATTCTCCAAGAATTCCTCCAGGAATTTTCCAAGAATTCCTCCAGGAATTCTCCAAGAATTCCTGCAGGAATTCTCCAAGAATTCCTCCAGGAATTCTCCAAGAATTCCTCCAGGAATTCTCCAAGAATTCCTCCAGGAATTCTCCAAGAATTCCTCCAGGAATTCTCCAAGAAATCCTCCAGGAATTCTCCAAGAATTCCTCCAGGAATTCTCCAAGAATTCCTCCAGGAATTCTCCAAGAATTCCTCCAGAAATTCGCCAAGAATTCCTCCAGGAATTCTCCAAGAATTCCTCCAGGAAATCGCCAAGAATTCCTCCAGGAATTCTCCAAGAATTCCTCCAGGAATTCTCCAAGAATTCCTCCAGGAATTCTCCAAGAATTCCTCCAGGAATTCTCCAAGAATTCCTCCAGGAATTCTCCAAGAATTCCTCCAGGAATTTTCCAAGAATTCCTCCAGGAATTCTCCAAGAATTCCTCCAGGAATTCTCCAAGAATTCTTCCAGGAATTCTCCAAGAATTCCTCCAGGAATTCTCCAAGAATTCCTCCAGGAATTCTCCAAGAATTCCTCCAGGAATTCTCCAAGAATTCCTCCAGGAATTCTCCAAGAATTCCTCCAGGAATTCTCCAAGAATTCCTCCAGGAATTCTTCAAGAATTCCTCCAGGAATTCTCCAAGAATTCCTCCAGGAATTCTCCAAGAATTCCTCCAGGAATTCTCCAAGAATTCCTCCAGGAATTCTCCAAGAATTCCTCCAGGAATTCTCCAAGAATTTCTCCAGGAATTCTCCAAGAATTCCTCCAGGAATTCTCCAAGAATTCCTCCAGGAATTCTCCAAGAATTCCTCCAGGAATTCTCCAAGAATTCCTCCAGGAATTCTCCAAGAATTCCTCCAGGAATTCTCCAAGAATTCCTCCAGGAATTCTCCAAGAATTCCTCCAGGAATTCTCCAAGAATTCCTCCAGGAATTCTCCAAGAATTCCTCCAGGAATTCTCCAAGAATTCCTCCAGGAATTCTCCAAGAATTCCTCCAGGAATTCTCCAAGAATTCCTCCAGGAATTCTCCAAGAATTCCTCCAGGAATTCTCCAAGAATTCCTCCAGGAATTCTCCAAGAATTCCTCCAGGAATTCTCCAAGAATTCCTCCAGGAATTCTCCAAGAATTCCTCCAGGAATTCTCCAAGAATTCCTCCAGGAATTCTCCAAGAATTCCCCCAGGAATTCTCTAAGAATTCCCCCAGGAATTCTCCAAGAATTCCCCCAGGAATTCTCCAAGAATTCCCCCAGGAATTCTCCAAGAATGCCCCCAGGAATTCTCCAAGAATTCCCCCAGGAATTCTCCAAGAATTCACCCAGGAATTCTCCAAGAATTCACCCAGGAATTCTCCAAGAATTCCCCCAGGAACTCTCCAAGAATTCCCCCAGGATTTCTCTAACACCAGGAATTCTCCAAGAATTCCTCCAGGAATTCTCCAAGAATTCCTCCAGGAATTCTCCAAGAATTCCTCCAGGAATTCTCCAAGAATTCCTCCATGTATTGTCCAAGAATTTCTCCAGGAATTCTCTAAGAATTCCTTCACGAAGTCTCCAAGAATTCTCCAGGAATTCTCCAGGAATTCTCCGGGAATTTTCCAGGAATTCCTCCAGGAATTCTCCAGGAATTCCTCCAGAAATTCTCCAGGAACTACTCCAGGAATTCTCCAAGAAGGCCTCCAGGAATTCCTCCAGGAATTCTTCTGGAATTCCTCCAGGAATTCTCCTGAAATTCCTACAGGAGTTCTCCTGAAATTCGTCCAGGAATTCTCCTGAAATTCCTCTAGGAGTTCTTCATGAACTTCTCCAGGAATTCTTCAGGAATTCCTCCAGGAATTCTTCAGGAATTCCTCCAGGAATTCTTCAGGAATTCCTCCAGGCATTCTTCAGGAATTCCTCCAGGGATTCTTCAGGAATTTCTCCAGGGATTCTTCAGGAATTTCTCCAGGAATTCCTCCAAGAATTCCTCCAGGAATTCGCCAGGAATTCTCCAAGAATTCCTCCAGGAATTCTTCAGGAATTCATCCAGGAATTCTCCAGGAATTCCTCCAGGAATTCTCCATAAATTCCTCTAAGAATTCTCCAAGAATTCCTCCAGGAATTCTGTATGAATTCCTCCGGGTATTCTCCAAGAATTCCTCCAGGTATTCTCCAAGAATTCCTCCAAGAATTCTCCAAGAATTCCTTCATGAATTCTTCAAGAACTTCTCCAGGTATTCTCTAAGAATTCCTCCAGGAATTCGCCAAGTACTCCTCCAGGAATTCTCCAAGAATTCCTTCAAGAATTCACCAAGAATTCTTTGTGGAATTTCTCTAGGAGTTCTACTGGAATTCATACATGAATTCAACAGGAACTCGTCCAGGAAGTCCAATTCATCGAGAAAAATTTGAAGAAATTTAAGCAGAAATCTCTCTAAAGTCTTCTGAAGATCTCCAAAGTAGAACTCCAGTTAAAATATCTATCGTAAACGAAATCAATCTCCCCCAAACCCACAGTATCGCGATTGTTCTTGGCATTTCCGCCAGGAGTAGTGTTCCTTTATCCGTGGGAAACTAGAACGACACCGCCACCGCCGCCGCTTCAACATTCAACCGGGGTTGCGCTGCTGCTACTGCTGATTCCGAGGGTTTCCGAATTTTGGAAGGAAGATTTGCCTCTACCGCCGGGGCTGATGCCTCGGTGTAGTGTGCTGCGCCAACGTTCCTTGGCCTGGCGACCGTCGCCGTCGGTTCGGTATTGTTCTTCGCTGGCTTGGGGAAATATTTATTATAATTTTTTGCTTCCGCAAAAAGTTTGCACTGCAGTCTGCAGAAGCTTCTGCTGCTGTTGCTGCTCGGTTGCTTGCTTGCAGCCAACCAGCGCTGCAGCGCCCCTGCCTGAATCGGGTGCAACAAGAGGAAATTTAATCGCAAAATTTAATTGAAAATATAAACAAAGTGTACGCGGAACGAGATGGTGTTTGCTTTTTTTTCTTTTTTTCGATGCGATGGGCAGGATATGGTGTCCAGGGGGTAGGGAAGCAAGCGATATGCAAGAACTCACGCTGCCTGCTAGTGTGGGAAAGTAAAATGCTGAGAATGGCACTTTCTGAAGAGGTGCACACTCTGTGATGGAGATTGCTTGTTCCTAAGTTGTGCAGCTTTATGGTACAGTTGAGTTGAGATCATGGAGCTTAATGGCGTTCTTGCAATGCGTGTATTGGTTGGTGCTGCTAAGTCAGGGATGGTGCAAAGAGCCATTTTTTTTCTAAGAAGACTTACATTTCATGTTTAATTACAGTCGAGGTTATGGACGACGATATTACCTGAAAAGAAATCAATACACGTCTATTAATATGTATTTCAGTATGTATGTATATGCAGCCATTCCATAGAAAAACGATATAGTGCAACTCTGATTTTCATGAAACTTGGTGGGTTTGTAGTTCACCGAAAATAATTAAATCCTTCTTTTTTATTTCGTCATTAGCGTGACCAATTTCCAGGTAGAGTGGTCTCAAAAATCATGGTTTTTAAAAAAGTAAAAATTAAAAAAAAACTCATAACTTTTGAACCAGCTGACCGATTTTTGGCATCTTTTTTTCATTTGAAACTATTGAATTGTAGTTTAAGGAAAAAAATACGTTGGAGGGGCCAAATTGTGTTTTGGTGCAAAAAAATCCATTCATTAAAGTTTTTTTCACGTTTTTATGGTTTTGAGACTCTGGTTTTATATTTTTGTTAGAAAATTCAGGAAATTAAAACATCGAACTTCTACAACTCAATAGCTTTCAAACCAAAAAAAAAAGTTTAAAATCGGTCAACTGACTGGTTCAAAAGTTATGATTTTTTGAAAATGATTAGTTTTTAAAAACCTTCATTTATAGGTCTACCCTATCTGAAAATTGGTCACCCTAATGACGAAATAAAAAATACGGGTCTAATTATTTTCGATGAACCACAAGTTTCACGAAAATCGGAGTTGCACTGTATCGTTTTTCAATGGAATGGCTATATGTATATGTCAGATGCACTTATACCTCATTTTATGCAGGTTATTTTGAAGCACTTTTACTGTATTTATACACCTTTTTTCTATGCCCTGCATGAAATAAGGTGAGCTATACAGAGAAAATGTTGTGCATAAGAAAGTGTAATAATAACGGTAACTATGCCAACGGTGGCCAAGAGGCGTTTATATGGGAAAGCAAAGGAAGGTTGCATGGAATTTTAAGTGAGTGCTAGTGAGTTTCAGCGGGGTACCAGGTGATCTCAGGGGCGTTTTAAAAGAGTCCCATGGGGATTCAGGAGGTATGTGGGGGACCAAAAATTGTTCATTTTTTTATTGACTACAAGGTATCAGTTGCGTTTAATGGGGACTCATGGTCCTCTGAGGGGGCTTCAAAAGGTTCCAGGAGTCTCTGGGGCTCTTCAGAGGGTCATGAGGACGTTTCAGGGGGTTTCAGAGGGTACCAGGAGATTTTAGAACATTTTAAGGGGACTCTAGGAGATTCTAGACGGTACCAAGAGCTCTAAGTGTAATATGAAGGGGACATAGGATAGTTTTAGAGGGTTCAAAGGGCGTTTCAAGGGATCGAAGGAGTTTTCAGGAGGATACCCGAAAGTCTTGGGAGCTTTTTAGAGGGGGTTTTCAGAGAAATACAGCGTTATTTCGACGAGTTCTGGCAGCGTTACAGATGCGTTTCCGGTGGTTTTGGAGGGACTCAGGTACGTTAGGAGGGATACCGGGGAAGGCATTCCAGGTAGCTTCAGAGAATTTTTGATTGGTTACAGAGGCGACACTTCCATGTTTTCGATGGTTTCAGAGGGTCTCAGGTGCGTTACATGGGGTCCGAACTCTAGGGAGATATCGCAGGCATTTCAGGAAGTTTAAGAGTTAACTGAAGTGGGGTCTCCAGTTAGCCTACTGGTAAAGGTTATGGATCGCCAATCTGGAGACGGCGGGTTCGACTCCCGTTCCAATCGAGAAAATTTTCTCGACTCCCTGGGCATAGTGTACCATTTTACTTGTCACACAATGTAAAAAATCATGCAACGGCAGGCAAAGAAAGCCCATCAATTAATAACTGTGGAAGTGCTCTTAGAACACTAAGTTGAAGAGAGGCAGACCAAGTTCCACTGCGAATGTCGAGGCATATAGAAGAAAGAAGAAGAGTTTTTTTTCCTGATTCCAGAGATGTTACGGGGGTGTTTTCGGGAGTTTTGGAGAGTCTCAGATGCGTTACATGGGGTTCGAGGGGGATTTCAGAGGCATTTCAGTAAATATCAGAGGATTTTTTGCGGGTTTCAGAGGCATTACGCAGTTGTTTTTGGAGGTTTCGGAGGGTATCAGGTGCATTACATGGATTCCGTAGGGGCGAAGGAGGATTTTATGGGCATTTTAGGAAGATTCAGATGAAATTCAGCGGGTTTCAGATGCGTTACTGGGGTTCGAAAGGGATATTTCGGGCGGTCCAGAAGGCCTCAGGCGCGCTACTCTCTAAAACCGCCCTGTAATGTCTCCGAAACCCCCAAGCAACCTCCATTTCTTGTAATCCCTATAATACAAAGGTTATCAACTACTTTCAAAAACCAAAGGTTGCCATCTTGGATTCAAAATGGTGTATGATATTGGATTGCGAAAGCAACTAATTGAATCAGGTCCGAAAATATTCATATGGCATGAGTATTATTGATTTTTTAGGCGTAGGCCGTCTACACTACTGTTGGAAGCCACTGAATTTTGTTTCACTGCTTCATTGATGGTTGTTACCCTCGAAATGCACAATCTGAATAGTAATGTCGGCACTTGCTCACACTTACGGTTCTTTGGGTACCCACATGTCCCATTGGTAGTTTTCAGAACCACTGGGTTTTCATTGGTTCACTAAATTTGCCAATCCACTGATTTTTTATCGTGTTCAATATGCTCTCTTCAGGTCGTGCGTGGATGTTTTTGTCGTATGATATTTAAGATTATACACCCATGATTGCCATGCAAAATACAGTTTTAAGGGCCTCATGGGCATTTTATCGGATCCCAGGTGATACCTGAAGGTCTCATGGGCGTTTCAGGCGATCTCAGGGGTTTTAGGAAGGTTCATGGGGTGTTCAAGGAGTTCCAAGAGTCATGAGGCGCTTTATACATTTGAAACGCCCCTTTGAAATGTCCCTAAAACCTTTCAAATCCTCAAACCCCAATAAAAAATCCGTGAACCCATTGAAAGGTCTTTAAAATGCATTTAAATGCCCTTGAAACCCTAATAATCCCATTGAAAATGCCTTTGAAATCCCCGCAATCCATTTGAAATGCCCCCGAAGCCCCCCGAAACGACCCTGACCTGAAATCCCTTGAAACGTCCCAAAACGTCCATAGTACCATTGAAAGAATCTATGACAAAAGGTCGAAAGACATAAGGTCGAAGGGACAAAAGGTCAAAGGGACAAAAGGTCGAATGGACAAATGGTCGAATGGACAAAAGGTTGAATAGGGCAAAAGGTTAAATAGACTAAAGACAAATTGGATGAAATGAAAAAGTTGACAGAAAAACGACAATTAAAATTCCGATAAAAAAGTAGAACCAGTGATACCAACATTATTCAACAACTTCAAAAGATCATTATTGAAAGATAGGAAAGTGTCTACTAAAACTTGCAATAGCTTATAATGGAGCAATTTATTACCGCATATTACGATTCGAAAAAGATAAAGAACAGCCTATGGGTAGAAGAAGGATAAATTATACATTGAAATAATGTCATTTTAAACTCCAATCATTAAAGCGATTGAATTAAGCCCACCAGTCTATGAATTAGAGAAGGACAAATCTGTGGGTGTTTTGAGCAAGCAAAACAAAATTATTTACTCATACTGTATAATTCGTAGGAACTACCTACCCAAGCAACACACATGTTTACAAAACAGTGACGGCGACGTATGTAAGGGTTGCGCAGTAAGTCACAGTGACTTCTGTGCAACCCTTACATACGCTGCCGTCACTGTTGTGTAACCATGTGTGTTACTTGGGTATCAATCCAAGAGGTGTTGATCACTAAGCACAAGTAGTCAATGAATATTTCTGCAGTATAGTTAGGAAGAACAGCTATTGATTAAAAGAAGGCAAAATTTTTGATTGAAAAATAATCATTTCAGTAACGAAAGGTAAAAGAACAGCCTATAAATTTAAGAAGGAACAATTACTGATTAAAAAATCTAACTAAATTGCCATAAAATGCAACCTTAACACAACTTGAAAGAATAGCCTATGAACAAAAGAAGGAAAAAATTCCTATAGGTATGTTAGTGGCTGAAATGCATATGATTCCTATAACAGCACTATAATGTTTCTCTCAATGAACGACAACAAACACTTATTAAATTGGTTTGCCTTATAAGTGAGACATACCAGTTGGTAACTTGGTCTACCAAAACTATTGTTCATTCGACCTTTTGTCCATTTGACCTTTTGTCCCATTCGACCGTTTGTCCATTCAACCTTTTGACCCATTCGACCTTTTGTCCATTCGACCTTTTTTCCCTTCGAACTTTTGTCATACGACTTTTTGTCTTTCGACCTTTTGTCCTTCGACCATTTGTCCATTCGACTTTCTGTCCTAAAGCCCCATTGAAATGCCCTCGAAATCATTATAATCAATTTAAAATGCTCCTGAAACCCCTTGGAACGCCCTGTGAAGGCTCCTCAAATCACCCTCTCCTGAATCGCACTTAAAACCCCTTGAAACGTCCCTGGAACCTTCTTAATGCTACAATGTAATCCCTTCAAACTATAACCTGACATCCCCTGAAACAACCCCCTGAAACGTCCCTGACGCCCCTCGGAACTCTCTTTTTTTGGGTTCTCTGCGAACTTCCCTCGTTTTTATCTCAAATGCACAGGAGTAAGACCTGTTCTCGTGAACAGGTTCAATTAAGCCTTGAATGAATTTATGTACAAATTTCCCTCTATTTTGTCCTTTTTTCCTATATGCTAATAAGTCATCGTAAGTCAGCTTAGGTTTAATCAACCAGAAGTGGGATCTAGAATGGTCCCACTGCGCTCCAGAGAACTACCCGGACTCACTTCAGCAGGTATGGGAATTAAAGGTTACTATATCGCCTGAACTGGACTAGACTAGTTCATGGATTTCCACATGCATACATACATACGATAGAATATGTTGTTCGCACACTGTCTAACGTTACCGAGTAGATAAGTTTTAAATCCTATTATCCACTTACCGTTTTTCCGAATGCTCACTTAAATCAGAAACAAAATCCTGATTCTAAATCCAAATGACTGTTGGAGAAATCAAAACATTGTTCAAACAAATTTAATCACCATCCATGGTCATGACTCACCACAACCAGAGCCCGCCCAACTAATCGACCACGATAAAACATCCAGTGCGAACAAACTCAATTAATCCAACACAATCTACAATCACATTTTAGCGCGCATACCAATTGATTAGACAAATTCTCTAGCGTGGCCGGGCGCTATCTGGTCGCCACGAAGCCATGTCGCAATTATGTCACCAGTTTTGCGTCGTCGTCGTCGTCGTCATCGAGTCAACTTGTCAACCAAACCGAATCGTAATTAATTTGACGTCTCTGTACAAACTCAATTTTCTACTCCGCTTACCACCGACAAATGGAGCGCGTTCACCCCAAGCTCCGGAAGCCCACGCTGGCGCTGGCTGCTCAGCTCACCCAAAAGTCACCGAACTGGATTGCTCCCCCCTCCCCAGCCCACTCATTTTCCGGGACGCCTTGTTTGGGCTACGACTTCTTCCGGAGTGACTTCCTGAAGGGCTGCTGCGGTTTGTCATCTTCCCTTTCGGGGCGCGCACGTTTCAATAGAAACCCACCAGGGCGTGCGAGGCTTCCCCTACCCCGCGCGCGCCAAAAATCTAATTATTTATCAATATTTTGATACCGCATACACAAAGTCCTTATCGCAGCCAAATCTGCGTGTAAAAATAAAATAGGAGCTAGAACCATTTGGTGCCGTTTGCTTTCGTATGATGAATTCAATGCCCGCCCATCCTTCGGAGCGAACGATCTCTGCTCTGCTTTGAAAATAAATTTTCCTGTCAAATAAACTGCGGTGGGCTGCTTTCGGGGTTGTTTTTGCTTCTTGAACTACCATTAGTGGATGGGGTTCACAGATCGAAAATAGAATGTAAAATTGTGTGACATATGATGCACATGATTGGAGCGTGGGATATCACAGAATTTTACATGACATATCATGTAAATGTCATAAAATATCATGTAAACTTATATTATATGACATGTAATTCAGCATGACTCTGAGTGTTTACATGACATATAACGCAAATTTACATGATATATCATGTAAACCTTCATAACAGTTAGTTTACATGACTAAAATAAAGTTTACATGACGCGTAAATCTCATTATTTTTATCTGTGTTCTTTTCAAGATGGAACCAACCATTCATGGACAACGGTTCTGAGGAGCTACTTTGCTTGCGCGTTTTGTTGCAGCGTTTCGAAAGCCTGGTGGCAAACCTCATGGCTTTTCGGGAAGTGATACCAAGCATCAACCTGTGATAGAGTGACCAGTCTGGAGGAATACAGGGAATTATTTTCGAAGGAATGTTTAAAGGAAGCTCTTGTCGAATTCTTGTAGAAATATCTGGGAGAGCTCTTGAACGAAATATCTGAGAGAGCTCTAAGGAAATTCGTGAAGAAATCAATGGAGAGTTTCCTAAAGAACTTTTAAGATATGTATTACCTAAAACAACTACTTGAGAAATTCCTGGTGGAATTCCTGAAAAAATCACTTGAGATATTTCAAGAAGATTTTTTGGGAAATTCCAAAATGCAATCTTGGAAAATAATCCTCAAGAAATTTTCGAGGAAATAAGGTACCCCGGGGCAAGTGGGACCTAAAAAAAGGCTAGTTTGGTTTTGTCATGCCAAAAAATGCTAAACATAATTAATTTTATAATTCCAATGGTTCCAAAAGACATTGTTGGTATATTTCTCCTTAATAACGGGCATTAAAACTGTTTCAAAATTTTTACATTCTATATATTATGCATATAATGAAAAGTGGAGCAGATCTTCATTTACTCCATATCACGGGGTAAGTGGGACTCATTCGGAATGTTTGTACAAATGGCTTAATATAGTTGCTGCATATATGTAAGGTAGCATAAATTATAAATAGCTTATACGAATAACTATGTTTAACGATTTATGGTGGAAGTGTTTTGCGGTATCGTGCATAAATTACGTAACATACATAATAACGCATCACTGACCGGGCTGAAAGTCTGAAAGTCAAATAAAGATAAATCAATCAATCAATCAGCATCACTGACAAAAAAAGTAGATTTCCGACCAGTTGGAAGACTTCCTTCCTTTCACCTGTCTTCAAGAAGGGCGACAAGCGAAATATAGCCAACTATAGAGGGATAACATCTTTAACTGCATGCTCGAAAGTATTTGAGATTATCGTGAAAAACATGCTTTTCGAATCTTGCAAGAACTACATTTCCACGGCTCAACATGGCTTTTTCCCGAAACGATCAGTGGCTACTAATCTCGTCGAATTCACTTCACTCTGTATTCGTTCAATGGATGCTGGAAAACAAGTGGATGTGATATATACGGATTTCAAATCAGCGTTTGATCGTGTGAACCATTGCATACTGCTCAACAAGCTCAGAAAACTTGGAATGTCAGATGGTTTTGTCCGATGGTTTAACTCGTATCTGTCTGGTCGGTCTATGAAAGTGCGTATCGGCTTGAATCATTCGGAGTCTATTACCATTCCCTCTGGAGTACCACAGGGGAGCAACCTCGGACCGCTTTTATTTTCGCTGTTCATCAACGACGTAGCGTATGTACTGCCCCGTGGCGAACGCATTTTCTATGCGGACGACGTGAAGATTTTCATCGTGATCACCTGCATTGAAGACTGTGTGGCATTACAGGCAGCGTTAAGCTCTTTTGAATGCTGGAGCAGGCGTTATGGTTTAGAACTCTGCGTGGGAAAATGCATTGCTATAACGTTTTGCAGAAAAAGGAATCCAATTCTATTTGACTACTCCTTATCAGGTGAAACGCTGGAACGTAGAAATGAAATTAAGGATCTTGGAGTGATTCTGGATACGGAGATGACTTTTAGGCCTCACTACGATGATGTGCTTTCTAGAGCAAATAAACAGCTGGGCTTCATGTTTAAGATCGCTGATGGCTTTCGTGATCCTTTATGCCTTAAATCGCTATACTGCGCTTTAGTTCGTTCCATTCTGGAATCAGCAGTAGTAGTTTGGTGCCCATATAGTCAGAATTGGATCGACCGTTTCGAGGCTGTGCAACGAAAATTTGTGCGATTAGCGCTCCGGAATCTACCCTGGCGTGACGCTGTTCATCTTCCGCCGTATGAGCACCGGTGTATGCTGTTAGGCTTGGAAACTTTAGCGAGTAGGAGATCGTCAATGCAATCCAATTTCATTGGGAAACTTTCGAACGGTGAGATTGATGCTCCTTCTTTACTGTCAGAGCTCCGAATATATGTTCCAGAACGACCACTACGGCGCCGCAATTTCCTGCATTTGGATCCACGTAATAGTCGATACGGACAACATGATCCCATTAGGTTTATGATTTTAAATTTTAACAATGTATTTGAACAGTTCGACTTTCATTGATGTGTTTCGTTAGATTTTTTTTTGTTCTTTTATAATGTTAGCATTAGTTAGATAAGTCGTGCCGTATATGTAATTAATTGTAATGGTTTGCCATGTACTACTTCAAAAGATGCGGGTTTTTATGCCTGGTTAAGGCTTTTCCCAGCCACACTTCATTGAGATCCAAGTAGATCAGATGAAGAGAAACAATAAATAAATAAATAAAAACCATATCATCTTGTGCAAAAAAAAATGATTTTTTTTTATAAAAAAACGCTATATAGTCAAATGCCGGAAGGTTTCCAAACTTGCTTTTCGTATTACATAGTTGATGAATCTCATCAAAAGATTTTTCAAGTTTCACAGATGTTATGTTTTCCCTTACATAATTTTCCGATCATTAAATAAATATTTTTAAATCGTGAACTTTGAATAAGTCGTTTTCGAATTTTTTCATACTTTATGGCCGGTTTCTTAACACTCAGGAACGGAAAACGAAACAAAAAATAGAATGTGTTTAGATGAGAAAATATGAAAAAAAATGGTTTCGGAAAAAAATGTTCTACCCAAGGCTTTATCATTTTAAACAATAGATTCATCATCAGAACAGTAGTAATTAAACATAATTCAATGATTTATTACTTAAGGCGCCGATTTTTACTTCACTTTTGTGTGAATTTCGACTTAGGTTGAAGACAGCGAGATCAAACTATGACATTGTGTTTGTTTACTCTCATAGGTCTCACTTACCCCAGATGCTGAAATGCACTGGGGAAAGTGGGAGCAGTTAACTAAAGGTAATAAATGAAAATAAATTACACCATTTTCGCTAAAAATAATTTGTAAGTATTCCAAATATTATCCTAAAACCGAAAAAAGTTTGACTTCATTTGATATTCTATTTTTAAATGACGAATATAGTAGAGTACGTTAATCTCACTTAGTGAATTGAAAATTACATATGAACAACAATAACATATATGGTCTCTTTATGGTGAGAACAATAACAATTTTTGAATTCAAAGTATCCGTTGGTGTGATACCTATGTTTTCCATGAAGAATGTTTGCCTTAAAAACAAAAAATAGATAAAATTATAGCCGTAGGTCTCACTTGCCCCGGATTCTCACTTGCCCCGGGGTACCTTACATAGAAAAATTCACTAACGAAATTTCCAAAAGAATACCTTAAAGAATCTTTGATGAAAACCATGGAAAAAAATCCGAAGAAATTCCAGAAGAAATTTTTCGAGCAATCTCACACTTAAAAAAAACTTTTAGAGACATCTGAAGAATTTCTTAGGAATCCTTAGAGAAAATTGCAAAGGATAGTTCAGAAAAAATCTGAAGAATAAATGTGTATCTGGTTCTAAGGAAAACCTTCTGAAGGAGGAAAACTTTTAAGAAGTTGTTAAAGGAATTTCTGAAGAAATCTGCGGAGCTCATGGAAGGTCATCTAGAATAATTTTTTCAGAAATTTCTTGATAAATTTCTAAGTGGATTCCTGAAGAACACTCTGGAAAAATTACTAGAGAAATCCGTGAAGAAAATTCTCAAACAATCTATCCAAGATTTCCTACCAGAATCACTGGTAAATATGTTTCCAAGGAATCCCTGAAGGAAATTTCCGAAAGCATGCCCGAAAGATTTTTTGTAAGAGTTCCTCTGAAGGATTCACAGTGGGATTTTCGAAGGACAACTTCTGAACTTCTGGAAGATATCCAAGGAAGGTTTAAAGAATTTTCTGAAAGAATTCCTGGCAGTGTTGTCATCTCTACCCAACAAACATTTTTGCTGAACAAGAGTTGTGCAAATGAGCAAATTTAAGCTTGATAAACTCTTATCCAGCTGCTTATGTTACTTGGGTAAATCTTGTTTTGCCTTTCTAAATATCTCAGGAGAGCCTTGGATGATTTTTTAGAAAAAAAATTGAAAGAAATTTCTGAAGTAGTTCATGAGAGGTTCTCAAGAAGAATTCTTAAAGAAATTTGAAGAAATTCCTGAAGAAGTTCCTGAAGGAAATCATTGAATAAATTTTAAAACGAATCCATGCTGCAATTTCGAAAGCAATCCATTTATGATTTTTTTGCTTGAAGGATCTCTTGGAGAAATTTATTGAGAAATTCTTACAAAAGTCCATGAAGGATTTCCATAAAAAAGGAATAATTTGAAGAAATGATGCAATTTCTGATGAAATCCTACGGATGGTTTTCTGAAGCATGCAATGAAGAATGTTTTAATTAAATTAAGAAGAATTTCTACTTAACTCCAAAAGCTAGACTTCACAAATACTGGCATGAGTGAGAAATGTACAAATTCAAGTAGGATTTTCGAAAAAGTTACTCGTCCTCTCGGTGAGATTCGAACTTACGACTCCTACTCACTAAACAGGTGCGTTGCCAGCTTCACCACGAGAAGATTCGAAGATGTAGTGACTAATTTGAATTCAAGTTCAGCTCGGTATCCTGAGGTCTTTTCCACAGACCGAACTTCTTCCGGGTGAATTTGATGTACATTCAGACTACGCATCTATTGTATATGTAAAGCCTTGGCGAGAGCGCATTGTTTTCAGTGTGCTGGAAGTCCACACACCTCTCCTCGACGACAGTGTCGAAGAGATCGAATGTATTGCTCCATGAAAAATTGAAAATTCTTCATAGAGAGCATATTCTCATAGTTTAATTCGACAGGGCTGAATTGCTTTACATTGCACTGCTTTAAAGGTGGAAATGTTTAAAGTTATGGAGAATTTTCATTTTTTTCATGGAGCAAATCGTATTTTATGTGGTGTAGTTTGATAATACTTATGGAGCATTTGTCTATTTTCTATAGTGAAATTTCAATTTTTCTATGGAACATTTGTATTTTATTATGGAGCATTTCAGTATTATCTATTGGTGCAAAATTTCACTTTTAATGATAAAATTTTATGTTTTACCGGTACATTTTTTATAATGTATGGAACGTTTTCAACTATTTATGGATAACATTGCACATTTTCATGGAACATATGTTAAATCATTATGGAACGCTTTTTGATTTTCTATGGAGTATTTGAAATTTGTTATGGTTGCAATAATCTTTTGCCGTTTTTAACAAAAGAATCACTGGAGGGGCTGCTGAAGAAATCCCTGGATGATTTACTGAGAGGAATTACTGTATAAATCTATGAAAGATTTCTAAACGAAATCCCTGGAGAAATTTTCGGAAGATTTTACAAAAGAATTTCTAGATAAATGTATGGCAGTGCTGGTGGAGTTTCTGAATAAATTCTTGAAGGTACTTCACATGGAAGAATCTCTCGAAAAAAATCTAATGGAAGTCTTTTGGAGGCATTACTGGAGAAAATTTTTAAATGAATCCCTTAAAAATTAAAAAAAAACCCTGGAGGAATTTCTGAAAGGTTCTCAGGAAGATTTTCTAATGGAATACTCAGGAGAAGTTTTTGGAGAAATCTTTCTCTTCCTGAAATTTTTTTTGAAGGAAGTTTAAATTGAAACCCTGTATGATTTGCTGAATGAAACTATGAAGGAAAGCAAGGAAGGTTTTTAAAGTAGCCCTTAAAAAATTCCAGAAGAAATTTTTTGAGAATTTTCTGTAAGAATTTCTGGCATGGTTGACACAATAAATTAGTCTTTTATGTTTTCAAAATTCTATGTCATCAAAAATGGCCATATAATGGCATAATTTCCCATAAATCTGTAACATTTTTACACAGAATTCTGTATGATAAGCTTCAAGAAAAGCTGTGTGAGTACAGAAACATCTGTTTATGTAGCATCACTGATTTCTGGAAGTTCTGGAAAAAGATGAAGGGTTTTCTGAAAAAAAGATTAATGGAATTTCTGAGCGAAATTCTGAATAAATATCCGAGGAGTTTTTTAAGGAAACGTAGGACGAAATTTGAAAAAAAAAATCCATGGAAGATTTTGCGAAGAATGTCATAGAGAAATGTATAAACATGCCAGGCTTTCTATTTTTTTTTTGCTGGAAATTGTACGAAAAAAATCTCAAGTTGAATTTCAAAGGCAATTGCTGAAATAAAAAATTCCGAACGAATTCTTGGATGGTTTTGTGGTATTACCCGTTATAGAATTGTTGGGAGAATTTCCGGAATAATCTTTGGAAGATGATCTAAAAATCAACGAAATAATTTTACTGAAGGAATTTCGAGGAAATGTCTGAATAAATATTTTGTTATTTTTAAAAACTATCCAAAAGAATTCAAAGATTTTCAGATGATTTTCTGAAAACCACGAAATGTTTTTTTGAAGAAATCTGATGAGGATTTGCCATAGAAATTTCTTAAGAAAGTGGATTTTTCCCCCGGTTGAATTGTCAGAATTTCTGGAAGTGTTTCGAAACTATCCGTTAAAGGAATTCTGGAAAGTTCCTTTAACAGACACGCACAATACAAATTGATAATACAATATTTGTAGTTCACTGTCAAATTTTAAACTCAATCGGTCAATGGAGAACAAAGTTACAGCATGTCAAATTTGGCCATCTTGTAGGAAAATTGGGTTTTATTGCAATTTTTAAAACACAGCTGGGCAAACGTACACACTTAACCCTGAATTGCCTGTTTGGAACATTTTTGACGACAATAGAACAGTTAAACTTTTTGGTAGTTTCAGAAGTCGATCTTTTTAAGCGCAGTACGTAAACTGTCAAAAACGTGTGCACACAGTAAACAATTAATTTTTGCAGTACATTCAGCTGTTCTAATTTCGTCAAAAAATTATCGAATTAGTTATTCCGAATTAAGTGTGTATGTGCATAGCCATCATGCTAAATCCAGAACCGGATTGAAAAAAGCCGTTTCTCTTCCTTTTAACCTTCACAGTAGAGTGTAAATCTATCATATAACGCCAAGTTATGCAACCAAGCGAACTGCGCCGCTTCACAGTGGTCTTTCCACAATCTATCACTTTCCGCCAAGCTTCCACACACCAATGCGTGAACTCCTATGCCAAAAATAATCATTTTACAACAACACTCTGACATTCACTGGAACTTGTGCAGATGCAGTGAGCTCAACGGCCTGTTGGGTGGGAAGAATTAGCCTAAGCTTAAATTCACAAATAAAAAAAAACTAGGAAAGGCCTGTTGGCAACAAGCGATTGCAATCATCACTTCTCTCTTCATCCCCATCGACCTACAAGCTGACGTATCAGGTGCCATTCCCGTCTAAATATAGAAGATCACCAAAACTCACATACTTAAGATGCCTGTACCTACTTACCAAGCAGCTATCTCATTGGTTCCTTGTGTGTGTAGCTGGGTTAGTGTTACTGGAGTAGCATCTACGGGTGGTCAATCAACTTCGAATTTTTATTCTCATTTTCATATGGAAGAGCAAATAAATAAAAAAAAATTACAACCGCAAAATATGCTAAAAATGGTAAAAAAAAAAATTGCTAAGAATTGCGATGTCATTATGCAGTTTTGAGCTAGGGTATCGCGCCACTTGGGCGGTGGCTTCTATATTCGTCTGTTTGCCACTATAACTCAGTCAATTTTGAACCAATTGACTTGAAATGTTGTACACGGGTAGATACTATACCTATCTCACCACATTCCAAAAGTTGTGTCAATTGGTTCAAATTTGACTAAATTATAGTGGAAAACAGACGAATATAGAAGCCACCGCCCAAGTAGCGCGATTCCCTATTGACAAAAAAAAAACTACCGAAATATGAACATTTTGACCGTTTTTCTTTAGATTTTAAAGGAAATCTACGCTACTTGGCCCGATATCTCGAGATATAACGAGAGGAGATTTCAGAACATTTTTTGCCCTTAGGGTGTCAAAATTGTCAATTTTATCAGAATCGGATATTTTTTCAAAAAAAAAAACTCTTTTTTGCATCCCCATGCTAAAAGGTTTCAGGCCTTTATGGGACATCTTTGCCTTGATATACGGACTTCAAATATTAACATGATCGTTTTTTAGCTAATTGATCATTTTGCAATACACAACTTTGAACATTTCCAACTTTTGCATAAACAGGGAGTGCAAAAGACTAAAAGCAAAAAAGTAAGCATTGCACGTCTGGTCACTTAGACCAACGTTGAAAATGTCGCTACATTTACCAAAGATCCTTGCAAAGATGCAAACGGCAAACTGAAAAAAAAAATCGCTCCTCAGTTTCACTGAGCACCAAAACATTTCCAAAATCCAGTAATCTCGCCATCTAGCCAGGACTCTACGGAAGCATCGAACCGCACTCTGGAACGAACATTCCGCTTTTACCGCAGGCGCTTTTATCCCGCATTGTCGATGGCTTCCCAAAAGATCCCTATCTCAGCAAAGTAAGAACCGCTGCGCTGGCTGTAGCCAGCAGCCAGCCGCACTCAACGTTGCAAAGTTGGTGGTAGTTCAAGCTGCGTGGATTTTGTCACCTCCTACGCCCCCCCCCCCCCATCCTTGCCAATGTTTGTATCAATATGATGTCATTTTCAAGCAACAACTTATTGACGATAATTTGCTGCGACACACACTTAGCAACCACTGAGGCGACACAAATTCCATCCATTCTTCAACCCCACCTCAAGTCCCAACTACCGAAACTGCTGTGCTGGGCTATACTGTGCTGTACTCTATGCCAATGGAAGAGAGAGTGCACGGTTGTTCCTCTAAGGCAACTGCGCTGTTCGAACTGAAGACTCCGTGTTTATGTTGCCTCACACTTTCCACTCATACATAAATGGGGGTCCGGGGAGCGCGTGCGGTAATGGTCTAAGACACTTCCGGTAGAGCAGATACCCCCCACAGCACAGCACAGAGAGTGGCAAAAGCAAGTTGGACGGAAGCTTTCTACGGTAGCTCCGGGGGCATCACGCTTCTTGATGTATCGATGGAAAACGTGGAAAACTATTTTCCACGAAATCGATTTATTTATGGAACACACTCCATAACAGTGCGAGATACGTCTTCGTTGAGCTTCTCTCTCTCTCCGCTTTTCTTCTGTATTCCTTCGAAGTACGTCGTTGTTGCTTGGTTCAATGACTGCACACATGTCTTGAAATCCGCCGATTTACAATGAAATCCCAAATCTGGTTCGTTCCCTGTGGGCTGGATAGCGAGGACTGATGAGTTTATTTTTCTTGGTGGATATAAACAATAAACTGTATAAGGTAATATACCTACATCGAGTACTACCTACTAGTGACGAGTTTTTGTTTATCTTTATTGTTGCACGTTTTCTAGCGAAAAACACCAATGCGTTTGAATTTCAAAAACATCTTGGAAATACTTTATATACCCGTAATTCATGTTACTCCGAGGTGAGTTCAGTTAGAGTAATCATCCAGAAGTTTTTCTTGTGAATTCATCCCGGGGCTGTCTTAGGTGTACTTTTAAAACTAGCAGTCAATCCTTCTTCGTACTCATCGCACGAATTCTTCCAATAGTTCCTCCCAGATATTTCTTGAGAAATTTCATCCCGGGCATTACTCCTAAAATACTTAACAGATATCGCCTCAAAAGTCTGTATGTACTAAGGATTTCTCATAAGATTCGCCCAGATGTTCCGACAGAGGTTCCTCTCGTGTATATTACTTGAAATTCCTCTCGGATGTTTCTTCAAAACTTCCTGCAGTGATTGTTCATAGAATTCCTACAGGGATGGATCGTTTCAAAAAGTGTTCGTGTGCATAAAGCAAGTGTTCTTCCGGGTAGATTCTAGTTCGCACACTCCGATATTGATGATATCAGTATCGATACTGACTTATTTGTCCTCCAGGGTTGCCGTTTCATGTACATACACCGCGGGCTGTATGCGACATCAACCATTGTTCAACATCACATTTAAGACAAGACATAATCAACAATAGTACGCCACAATACTCGGTTTGTGGCTGCCGCTCTCCATCCTCGGTCGCTCCCAATGCTCACCAGGTCACACTCCACCAGGTCCGCCCATCGTACTCTCTGTGCTCCACGCCAGCCAGATCTGTCGCGAGCACCAACTTTGCAGGGTTGTTGTCCGGCATTCTTGCAACATCCCCTGCCTATCGTAACCTTCCGGCTTTGGCCATCTTCTGGATGCTGAGTTCGCCGTAAAGTGCAGCGAGCTCGTGGATCATCCTCCTCCGCCACGCACCGTTCTCCTGCACACCGCCGAAGATCGTCGTAAGCAGTGCCACGTCTCGTGTCCGTAAAGGACCACCGGTCTTATTAGCGTTTTGTACATGCTTGGCGCAGCTACACTTGAAGATGGCTGGAGGGACATCCAATCCGCCATAGGTAGTACCTCGGCTACAGCACTAGGCTTCGCGACTCCGATTCACAGAAACGACTGGTGCGACGGAGAATGTGAACAGTTGAAAAACGAGAAGAATGCAGCATGGGCGAGAATGCTGCAACACCGTACGAGAGCGAATGAGGCACGTTACAAACAGGCGCGGAACAGGCAGAACTCAGTCTTCCGGATGAAAAAGCGCCAGCAGGAAGAACGAGATCGCGAAGCGATGGAAGAGCTGTACCGCGCTAAGGGCACACGAAAGTTCTACGAGAAGCTGAACCGCTCGCGCAGAGGCTTTGTGCCACAAGCCGACATGTGCCGAGATAATCACGGGAATATTCTCACGAACGAGCGTGAGGTGGTCGAGAGGTGGCGGCAGCATTACGATGAGCACCTCAATGGCGACGTTGCAAGTACCGAAGGTGGCGTGGTAACAGATCTAGGAGTATGTGCACAGGATGAAAGACTTCCGGCTCCTGACCTTCAAGAGATTGAGGAGGAGGTTGGCCGGTTGAAAAACAACAAAGCCGCTGGAGCAGATCAACTACCAAGCGATCTTCTAAAATACGGTGGAGAAGCACTGGTGAGAGCACTACACTGGGTCATTACCAAGATTTGGGAGGAGGAAGTATTACCGGAGGAATGGATGGAAGGTGTTGCGGCGAAAGGGGGTGTTCTTTGGAGGGTCATCGCCAAATTCTTATGAGCTGATCACAATGCCGTACTGCGAGTGCAAAACAGCTTTAAGCTGGAATTTATTCTCCAATTAGCTTAATAGAATCCAATTATTTTACATATTTACTTACATAATTTGGTCTTAGGCATAGTTTAGCACAATTATCAATTTCATCCGCAACATCTGTGTTCATTCTCCTGTGATAGTAGAATTTAAGGTTAACAATAATATACTGTGACAACTATTAATAACTTACTGTGAAACTTCTGTGTTATTTAGGGATAATTCATTTTAAAGGTATTTGTAAGTTATTTATCATTAGCTATAAGTAGATTAGATGATTATTATTTAGTTAAATTATCAAACAACATATTAGAAAAAATACACTTGCTTGCCTACGATCTTCACTCACAAATCTAATCTTCTGTCATTTCGCTCTATTGTGTTTTCTCGAAATGATAGCTCGGTTGCGTGACATCACGGGGCAGTGTTGGCAGCAACATTCTCCCCCCCGTAACACTGGCCACTGGGTCCCAGTTTTACCATACCGTTACCGTTATAGCAACATATACATTTCCGTATCAAACAACATAATTCAATCTTTGTACCTTTTATAGTTCCTACCTCCTCAGTGGGCGTGATTTCCACAACACGCTCTACACTATTTGAAATTTCACTCACTCGAACTTTAGATCCACCCACGTTGACAAATTGAAACAACCGTAGTTGCGGATTATCTTTCTCCATCAACAATCTACGCCATGCCACAGATTCTACAACAGTACTATATCGATTGTTATCACCACCAAATTTGTTTTTACAAATCCTATCTGATTCATACATAATCCTAAAAATCATTTTTTCCTGCTCTCTTCCTTTGTAACACGACACATTCATGTGTGACAGTGCAGTTATGTAGACGTTGGGTTGAACTCGAAATACTTCAAAGCTACTACCTATCAGTATCAAAACAAATTGTCGAGATCCCTTTTCATTCACTACCACAATACTTCTAACTCGTTCATTCCTATTTGAACCGGTTAAAATTGGAAGCCACATAACAAAAAATCGTCGAAGAAAATCATCTGCACTCTTCTCCGTGGAATGATTTGATACCGACGTAACCACTATACCGATCTTCATTGCATCGGTCAGTGATGCTTCTCGCGTATTTTCGCCGAATGGCGTGTTTATCGGCGTAGCATCATTCCTCTTCATTATCATTATATCGCGTGCAGTCCACCGTAGAGCTTCTTCCGTCGTTGTGATGGTTGCATCTTCTAAGCGTTCCGATGGCTTACCATTGCCCACCTTACACAAAACGTACACGCAGCCTAAAGCGACATAAACGCATTTCGATATGTTGTTTCGCTTCCTGGTCGTGTGCAAAGCGAATTGTCCACATTCATCGTGATCCATGCGACTTCGAAAAGTGTTGCACAACTTCGTATCTACATACTCCTCAGATACATCGAACTGTTCTTCTTGTGAAACAGTAACATCGCAGTCTGTGTCAGATACTACCACGATTATACAACACAGAGCACGTCCCACAGTATTCTCCGCATCACTCAGGAGGTCAAAATCTTCTACGCTGCACCGTGGTGATATTTGCACCTCTCGCTCACGATCTCGCCAACGACATCGGCTTTCGCTTCGGGATCCACTACCGAAATGTTGCTGGTTTTGATAGGAAACGCAATTGGTGTGCGGCTGGGGACGTGACAACAACGAAGGTTTGTACTGTGACGATACGTTGACTTTGTATTTGCTCGACGTCTGGTGGCAACCTCTGACATACAAATCGGCGCCATTCATCTGGATACGAATGGTCGAAACTCCACAGCATTCCCGAATTTGGAACAGTCCACGGTTTTCTCTAACGTACTTCTCTTTTCCTTCCGTAGGGGCTTTGTATGAACATATGTTGATCATCGTTTTCTCGTTTCTGTCAGCTTTGCTGAATCTCCGGTGCTGTGTATGATCTTGCTCAGCGCTTGCTCCGAGGATCAAGTAGGGAATACTCTCAAACAGAGAGTGAATCTCAGAGAATGAATCAATAAACGGTAGACCACATAGCATAATCTCGATTCTCTCCTTCAGTCTGTTTGATATCGTTGTATTCGATCGTGCCCTTTCCTGCAATCTACTGGGCAATATCGCAAAGGAAGGCGAATCCGGAGACTCCGTTCGTTTCGTCGAAGGGGGTGGAGCGGGATCAGGTGCGATTGGTGCCACAGCGTTGGGGGGCACACTTACATGCTCGATTTTCGTGCATAGATTGGTGGGCATCCTTTGTGTACCTATTCTGGCTGACGGCGAGTGATGAGATGCCGGTGAACGAATCATCATATTGTAATCGTTCTTTTCTTTCGCAACAGTTTCGGGACACGCGCAATTACTCTGCTGATGAATCCCATGCAGAAGTATCTGAGCTGGGGACTCCATGCTCGCTGGCTGCATTACCAGATTTGGCCGCATCTGTTTCTGTTGTTTCGATGACTTGTTTACCACGCAGCCGATAATAACAGGCTCATCGATTGTGTCTCGGATTGTGTGTTTCGTGGTATCGATATCACTATTGTAGACAGTGTGTACCACAGCCACAACACTCGGTTCAACAGCGGCGATGGTTTTTCTGTATTTGGTCGCCTTTCTTCGTTCTGCTAGCTCGTTTAGCAATTTGTATTTTAGGCGGATTGCCTGCTCTTCCTGCTCCAAAAACCTTCTCTCCGATTCCCATTCGCGCTGCTGGATGGCGCGCTGCTCATTTAGCTGCATTAATCGGATGGCATGGTAAGCAGACTTGTTGAATGTTTCTATGCACTCGGGCAAACGACCGTGGTATACGAATGACTGATAGTCGTACGATTCGGGGGCTTCATTGGATGCCCGGGGTTCATTGGGCGATTCGCGGCGCGAAGGTTGTTTGCAGATTCCCATTCGGATTTCACCGAGCGATTCGAAGCGCGGGAGTTGATCGCAGCTTCCTTCTTCGGCATTATAGGGCGATTCGGAGCGCGGGGTTTGATCGCAGCTTCCTGCTCTGCCTTCATAGGGCGATTCGGGGCGCGGAGTTTGTTCGCAGCTTCCCATTCGGATTTCACCGGGCGATTCGGAGCGCGGGGTTTGATCGCAGCTTCCTTCTTCGGCATCATAGGGCGATTCGGAGCGCGGGAGTTGATCGCAGCTTCCTTCTTCGGCATCATAGGGCAATTCGGAGCGCGGGAGTTGATCGCAGCTTCCTTCTCTGCCTTCATAGGGCGATTCGGGGCGCGGAGGTTGTTCGCAGCTTCCCGCTCGGGCTTTACTGGGCGATTCGAGGTAACCGCACATCGCTAGCAAATTATCTTAAAGTTATGTTGCGGCGAAAGGGGGTGTTCTTTGGAGGGTCATCGCCAAATTCTTATGAGCTGATCACAATGCCGTACTGCGAGTGCAAAACAGCTTTAAGCTGGAATTTATTCTCCAATTAGCTTAATAGAATCCAATTATTTTACATATTTACTTACATAATTTGGTCTTAGGCATAGTTTAGCACAATTATCAATTTCATCCGCAACATCTGTGTTCATTCTCCTGTGATAGTAGAATTTAAGGTTAACAATAATATACTGTGACAACTATTAATAACTTACTGTGAAACTTCTGTGTTATTTAGGGATAATTCATTTTAAAGGTATTTGTAAGTTATTTATCATTAGCTATAAGTAGATTAGATGATTATTATTTAGTTAAATTATCAAACAACATATTAGAAAAAATACACTTGCTTGCCTACGATCTTCACTCACAAATCTAATCTTCTGTCATTTCGCTCTATTGTGTTTTCTCGAAATGATAGCTCGGTTGCGTGACATCACGGGGCAGTGTTGGCAGCAACAGAAGGTATCGTGTGTCCCATCTACAAAAAGGGCGACAAGTTGGATTGCGGAAACTACCTGCCTGCAAGATACTCTCCCAAATTTTATGCCGCCGTCTATCACCGATTGCAAGAGAGTTCGTGGGGCAATATCAGGCTGGATTCATGGGTGAACGCGCTACAACGGACCAGATGTTCGCCATCCGCCAGGTGTTGCAGAAATGCCGCGAATACAACGTGCCCACACATCACTTGTTCATCGATTTCAAATCGGCGTATGATACAATCGATCGAGAACAGCTATGGCAGATTATGCACGAATATGGATTCCCGGATAAACTGACACGGTTGATCAAGGCGACGATGGATCGAGTGATGTGCGTAGTCCGAGTATCAGGGACACTCTCGAGTCCCTTCGAATCTCGCAGAGGGTTACGGCAAGGTGATGGTCTTTCGTGCTTGCTGTCCAACATTGCTTTGGAGGGTGTAATAAGAAGAGCGGGGATAAACACGAGTGGGACGATTTTCACGAAGTCCGTTCAGCTGCATGGTTTCGCCGATGATATTGATATTATCATTCGTAAATTTGAGACGATTACGGAAACGTACATCCGACTAAAGAGTGAAGCCAGGCGAATCGGATTAGTCATTAACACGAAGTTAACCATCTACAAAACGTTGATTAGACCGGTCGTCCTCTATGGGCACGAAACATGGACCCTACGTGCAGAGGACCAACGCGCCCTTGGAGTTTTCGAACGGAAGGTGTTGCGTACCATCTACGGCGGAGTGCAGATGGAAGACGGGACTTGGAGAAGGCGAATGAACCACGAGCTGCATCAGCTGCTGGGAGAACCAACCATCGTCCATACCGCGAAAATCGAGAGGCTACGGTGGGCGGGTCACGTCATCAGGATGTCGGATAGCAACCCGACTAAAATGGTTTTCGAGAGTCATCCGACCGGTACAAGAAGACGTGGAGCGCAGCGAGCTAGGTGGGTCGACCAAATGGAGGACGATCTGCGGACCCTACGCAGAGTGCGGAACTGGAGACAAACAGCCATGGACCGAGTGGAATGGAGGCGGCTACTATGTACATCAGAGGCCACCCCGGCCTTAGCCTGACCGGTAAGGTAAGTAGCATGCTGTATTTGGTGCGTGGATGAATCTTTGTCAACCGTAGTTTCTTCTGGGGCCCGTAGTAGGCCCCACTACTGCTAATGATGCGCCTCCGAATTTCACGGCTCACGTTGTTGTCAGCCGTCAGTAAGGATCCGAGGTAGACAAATTCCTCCACCACCTCGAAAGTATCCTCGTTTATCGTAACAATACTACCCAGAGAGATCCGGTCGTGTTCGGTTCCGCCTACCAGCATGTACTTTGTTTTTGAGGCATTTACCACCAGTCCGATCTTTGCTGCTTCGCGTTTCAGGCGGGTATACAGCTCTGCCACCGCTCCAAATGTTCTGGCAATAATGTCCATGTCGTCCGCAAAGGGCGCAAATTGACTGGATTTAGTGAAAATCGTTCCCCAGCTGTTGAGCCCGGCTCGTCGCATCACACCTTCCAGAGCAATGATAACGCTTGATAACGTCCAACGAACTCATTCGTTTTACGTGACAGACGACGGAAGATGATCTGGGATAGCACTTTATAGGCAGCATTCAAAATAGTGATCGCCCTGAAGTTCTCACATTCCAAATGGTAGTCTTTCTTGTGAATGGGACAGATCACCCCTTCGGTAGCTGTTCGGTTTCCCAGATCCTGATTATCAGCCGATGCAGACAGATGGCCAACTTTTCTGGGCCCATCTTGATGAGTTCCTGCGATACCATCCTTACCAGCTGCTTTGTTGGCTTTGAGCTGGTGATTGGAATCCTCAACTTCTCTCAGCGTGGGAGTTGACTAATTTCCGTCCTCCACTGCACTGGCGTCGTCGTTTCCTCCGTTGCCGTGGGCTCCCGTACCTACGTTCTCCACGCCATTCAGGTGCTGATCGAAGTGCTGCTTCCACCTTTCGATCACCTCACGTCCGTCCGTCAAGAGGCCTCCGTCTTTATCCCTGCATATTTCGGCTCGCGGCACGAAGCCGTTGCGGGATGCGTTGAGCTTCTGATGTAACTTCCGTGTTTCTTGGGAACGGCACAGCAGTTCCATTTCTTGGCACTCCGCTTCTTCCAGGCGACGCTTTTTCTCCCGAAAGAGGCGGGTCTGCTGTTTCCGCTTCTATTTGTAACGTTCCACGTTCTGTCGGGTCCCTTGCTGAAAACATTACCGCCCTCGCTGCGTTCTTCTCCTACCATACATTTGCTGCACGACTATGTTAAGACAAGGGTGACGGATTTGTTTCTCGGTCAGTCGTCAGTCTACAAATTTTTCGTAATGGATATTTCTTTGACGTCCTCGAGCATAAAGTATCTCAATATACACATGTAAAATGGTCATGGTACAGAGTTAATACCTGTGGAAGTTAAGAAGCAGGTTTTGTCCAATTTGCGACGTTACGCCAAAGAGAAGAAGGGAAAGAAGACATCCAATTAAATTTGCGTAATACATTATGTTTAACGTGGTTTCATGTTTTCATGATTTAGTATTAAATATTTTCACCTGGGAGATTTAGGCATAGTTCTATCGTTATCGTCCCATAGTGAAGCGCGCACATTTCAAGATGTCACAACCGATTTCCGCTCCATGTAGGCTTCTTTTCGGCGGCTGGTTGGGAGGGTAGATTATTTGACATAAATTTGTAGCTACTTGGAGAAGATTCAATTTTAGTCCACAATGGTGAAGTGGATTGGAGAAAGAAGCACAACCACGACGACGTACGGGGAAGCAATCCTATAATAGGCCTATATAGCGATGACGTTGCTATAATGCTGGAAGTGGGGCACTGTAGTAGCAGATAACCATCAATATGCGAAGGCACTCTAGTCCTCGTCGGCAAGAGTCGTTTCGAGTTTGCCAGTAACGTTCCTTCTTGGTGAGTAAGGATCCAGGGTAACACCGCAGTTCCAAATAGGGAGTATGAGCACGATTTTGGGCTATAATGGATCCTGTTGAAGGGGGTACTACTTTGGACAGCACACTACACTGACTGGTGGATATTAGCCTGGTACACGGTTTATATGGGAAAATATAAAAAATGGAAAAACTCCAACTCCTGTATACGTTTTGAGTCCCATTTTGGTCCCATATCAACTGTGCAAAATTTCAGATTGATCGAAGAAACTATATTTTAGCGCCCACCATTCTTAGTTTTCCATACGATTTACTATGGGGAAAGTTTACTTCTTCGAAGAAAAATCGCTTGAGGCCATCCATTGATCCCTAAAAATACATCGTTGAATGATTTCTGTAGAAAACTTCACGAGGAATCAGACCTCCGAAGACCGCGAAGCGATGCGACATTCGGGGAAAAAGCTATTAAGCCTTACCCGATCGATAAAATGACGTGATTTTATTATTTATTGTTATTCCTTACATGTTAAACAGCGTTGACATGCCATTCGGTTTTCAATCAATAACTTTTTCCACATGCCTTAGATCGCTTTGCGGTCTTCAGAGGGTTTGTTCCTCGCAAAATTTCCAACAGAAATCATTCATCGATATATTTTTAGGGGTTAAGGGCCAACCTGTGGCGATTTTTCTTTGAGAAAGTGATTTTCCCCATAGCAAATCGTATGAAAACTTTAAACGGCTGGCGCTAAAATATAGTTTCTCCAATCGAGCTGAAATTTTGCACAGTTGATTTGGGGTCAAAATGGAACTCAAAAAGTGTACAGGAGTAAAATGTCTTTTCGTGTCCCACGCTAGTGGATATGTTTGGAAAGATAACAAAACCGAAGTGCTGCGAATACACACTTCGCCACCACGCCACGGTGCGATGAGCTATGGAAGGTTCGACCGTGCGGTTGATGGTGTGAGAAAGATGCACACGAGCTCAAGCTCAAGATATGACAAGAAACTTTGTTGTCGGTAAACATTCGAGCTTGATTGGGTATTTCGGGAGAGTGATAAATCTCCGTAATGAAGGTTTTTATTACGACCGTAACACATACGATCTGAAATTGATTTTCTTTTGAAGGGATTGTTGACATAGCTATGATGAACACATGCTCAAAAGGTCATAATGCGAAAAAAATTTCGAACAGAAGGTCCTTGTGAAACATATGAATCTAATCCTGAGATAGAAGATTTGAAGCTTTGAATTGAAAGCTTGCGTTATTACCAAACGATAATGAACCACGAGCTCGCTGCACTCTACGGTGAATATAGTAAATAGATGATTACCAAGGATGGATTACTGCCAGATAACAACCCTGCAGAGTTCCGAATTCCCTTTCCAAAGATGCTCATATGGAATTCTTCTCAAGATTCACAGCCACGCATTGTAAACCGCCAGGTTACACCAGATTCATCGTCAGCTAACTCTTAGTCTGCTGAAACCACATGCGAGGTCTAACCAGTTGCAGATGATTTATTAGTAAACACATCCACTATCAGCGCCGCACATGCACTGATGGCAGCTATTCAAACAAAATCCATTCTGATAGGTCGAGATTCCTTGAACTGGAAAACCGTCCGTGAGCCTCTAACGAGCACAGCTATACGCAAATACATTGTCGTCTTCGAAACAAGTCCGAACCTGTTTGCAGGTATGTCGGCGAATGGCGACCGGCGTTGATTGCGATAAGAGCGCCCTCAGCGCCTGACGATGTTTATATATTAAAGCGAGCGCGTAATCGCACCGAGCAATGGAATCAATTGGGTAAACATAAACGATTACACACGGGACGGGAGAGAATGTGCGATTGTAGTCGATGCGTTCCGTTGTTGCAAATGCTGCACGATGTGCGCCCTGGGAGACACCAGCCAGCCAGCCCAGCAGCCAACACGGAGGCTACACAAATACATTCCAACATGTCAAGCGAAGCGTAAACAATCCATTTCCGGTGCTCCAGGGTTTTCCATTCTCTGTTCGGATCTCGTCTGCTGAGTTCGCCGCGAATCCAAGGCTCGGCTCGAGTTTGAAGAGTTTCGGATCTGGATTGAAAGGGAGGGCTTCACCTGGCGGACGCAGAGCGTTGACTGAACGTGAAAGGTGGTGGGGGCAACTGGGAGCCGCGCCATTTACGGTGATGTCATCATGTGCCAAGCCACAAGCTGTGGGGGTGCTTACGACAAGGTACCTACACGGTTCGTGTAATGAGGCATCGGAAAACGTATACTTTTTTGTTGGTTTTCCATATCCATCCGGACAAAAAAAAAAGAAACGAAACGAGTAGGCATATCACCAGCACGTACCGTGTTGAAGTGCCAGGATATTATCCCGACGGATGTAAACAGTCGGGTTTTCATTTGTTTTCCCTGGAGGATCCTTTTACAGCATTATTATTCGACAGGTTATGTTGTTATAATAGTCAAGTGGGGCCATTCATTAACTGGATGCTTGACAATGGGTTCCCGATGGGAACAACGATAACATTTGTTTTGCAACTTGAATCGCATAAACAAACAAATTATGGTAACGATGCGGTTATCTGATGCGGTAATCTAGTATGAAGAATAAATATTGCTATTAGGAAAATTGAAAATATAGGCTTCGATCGTAGGTTTGTGGAATACAGCATGGGAGTTAGTAAACATTCGGTGCGTTATCGGATTGGTATGTACCTAATACGAGGAATACACCCAACAGGGCTGGTTGCAATCAGGTGGCAAAATAATAGTGACTTTAGTGACCAAAATTAGCCAAAAAGTGACCAAATAGTGACTGAATAGTGACCTCAAAATTAATAGAAAATTGAGTTTCTATGTTGAACTTTCGATCAATTAACGAATTCCCAAGAAAATCAATGCCTAACTTTAAACTTCCAGAGTTTGTGCTCATGAATATTTTATTGTTTGATCTTTTTTTTTGTTTTGAAAAGTGTTCAGTTAAAGAAGCCTTAACTATATTTTTTGCTATTTTCGAAAGTTTTGATAACTGTTACTTGTTTTGATGATGTATACTACTGATTCATAAAATATGCAAGGATGTTTTCGATCATCTGGCAATCATTTGAATCATTTGACTATATCTCAGTTCAGAAGCCTAATATTGAAATAAGATGTTCGGCAAACTTGTAGATAAGTGTTTTCCTTCAATTACAGGTCGGACTCGATTATCCGGAGTATCGATTTTAATTTCACTCCGGATAATCGAATTTTCCGGATAATCGAATCACATATAAAAATAAAATCAAAATTCAAAAACGTATGAAAATATATGTTTTTGTTATTTTATTTTCATGAAGCAGTGACGTAGCCAGAAATTCGAATAAGGGATCGTCCATAAATTACGTCAAAAAACTTTTTTTTGTTGCTTACCATAGTCACACTTTTTATACTAGTTTTCTGAAGTTTTAATGGGTCAGCACAATTTGCTGCATCTCCCTGCCCCTCTCAAATGTGACGTAATTTATGAACATTCCCTTAGTATGCTGTATTCAGTAAGATCCTTATAGTGTTTTAGGTTGATAAGATCGGGACACTTTTCTGTCAATTTTGAACTAAATAAAAAGGTTATGGATTCGTGAAACAAAACATAAACAGTAAGGGGCCATCCATTAAGTACGTCACGGAAAAATCCGTGTAAAAATTTCCAATTTTGTCGTAACGTACTTAATGGATGTTTCCTAAAGAAGGCATGGTTGAGGAAAAAGGGTGTGATTTGTGTAAGTTGGAGAGAATGTTGAGAGACGAAAAAAAAACTTTTGAAGTGAATTGGGCTGTTGTATGATAAATTCAGCGTTAATTTTCAGAGTGTTCTAATTTAGAAACAGCCTCTTCCGTGTGTCTATGATACACACGATACTGGGAGCAGTGATGCCAGCCCAATAAACATTTTAATCAAACTCCTGAAGGAATGCAATTATAATAGGAATGTCTAATTTTAAAAAATGTTCTGTAATTCTCAAGTGAACCCCCATATTATGATTGGCATCCAAAAAGAAATAATTGCTTTTGCTGATTATTTGCTTCTTTGGTATCAATGATGTAGAAGCTGAGCGAAAATTATTAAAATTCGTGAAAGCCTAATGTGTCCTAAAATCTAGCTTTTCGGGGCCAATCATGCCTCTTAATTTCAATGGATTTGGCTGAAGTTTTGACCAGTTACTTTTTTTTGGATGCCAATCAAAATATGGGGGTGGACTTGAGAATCAGAGAACATTTTTGAAAAAGTGAGCAAGCCTAATTTCCTGGAGAAATCTCCAAGAGTTCTGAGGAATATTCGGTAGAATTTCTGAAGGAATCCATGCAAAAAATCCTGTAGAAAATAATGATGAAAAATATCTGGAGGAATTCCTGAAAGAATCCTAGGAGAAATTTCTTCATGAATACCTCAAGAAATCCTCAAGGACTTTTGGTGGAATATCAACAGAATATTCCAGAGGAAACTTTAAGAAATATCAGGAGAAATCCCCATAAGAATCCCATACAAAATTCCTAGAAAAAAAAACTGTAGATCCACCTGTGGGTATTTTTAAAGTACAACTACAAAAATCCGTGGAAGAATTCCAGTATAAAATCCTAATGGAATCTCAAAAAGAATTGCCCGTAATTTTTTTCGTAAAATCTCCTCGGAAAATATCTGGCGGAATTCCAGAAGAGATTCCTTGAGGAATCTCAGCAGAAATTCCCAATGGAGTATCAGGATGAATTCTTGGAGGAATACCAAGCAAAATAAAATAAATCTCAGAAAAATTTCCTTTTGAAGGAAAATTTGGAGAAATCCCAGAAACACTATCTGAAGAAATGCCAGCAATCATTCTTGGAAAACTTCCTGGATGATTCACGGCATGTTTTGAAAACAGATGCAACATTTCACGTTTTCTAGCTGAGAAGAGATTTAAGCTTGTTTGGCTCTTTTCATATATTACGCGAGATTTTTTTTTATTTGTATATAACGCCAAAAATATTCAACTGTACTAAATTTGAGATACACTGTAAAATACTGGAAATGTAAAATGTTAATGCTGAGTGTAAAATAGTTTAATTTTCTCGTAAAAAGAGGCTAACATAATCGGGTCAAAAAGCCGACAAAATCGGAGGAACACGGAATCGGGGGCATTTAAAATCATGTCAGCATTATGTTATAATACTTAATTAGGTCAAATTTTATCAAGTGTCAGTAATTTTATCATTCAAATGAAAAAAAAAATATCGCAATAAAAATACTCCGGATAATCGAGTCTAAAATTCCGGATAATCGAATTCCGGATAATCGAGTCTCCTGATAATCGAGTCCGACCTGTATTACCAAGGACGCCATATCCTTACTCGTAAAGTGTTAGTATGAGTAGGTGTTACTAGCGCTCTCACGCCGTGTATATGAGAGTTAGTCCTTGGTGATAATTGTAGGAAAAACACTTATCTACTAGTTTGCCGAACACCTCATTTCAAGATTAGGCTTCTGAACTGAGCTATGGATAAATGAGTCAAATGATTGCCAGGTGATCGAAAACATCATTGGATGAATACTAGCCGAGCGACCGAAACTTCGAAACCCCTTGTTATTTTCAAGGAATTTTATTTTACATCGAAATATCATGTAATTGGCACAATTTAAAGCGCACACCTGGGTGTATCTGTTGTTAATTTTATTTTACTGTGGATGAATTCTAACGCACACGTTCTTACAATAAATATTGTGCCATTTCCTACCAGTACGAAAATTTCATTTTCTTCGAAGAATAAATACAAAAAATATAGATTCCCGAGACAAATATACGACCACAACTTTCTGAAAGTTTGACTTAATCAAATGAAACTTTCATACAATATTCCTACATACATAGATAATGTTACAAAAATGTTTCATTGCAGCCTGTTTAGTATTTCTGTTTCTAAGAAATATATGTTTTCATAATTCTGTGTTTGTACAAGATTCCCAAAATCTAATTCTTTCCACTTCTGGAAAACTTTCCCTGTAACTGGATTTCTGAAAAAAAAAACTGTTCAATCGTTTTCTCGAAGACGCAGTTGAAAAACTGATCTATATTTTATGAAAATAATTACAGAAGTTGAGCAAATTTTGCGAAAGAAACTTTGGCAGATTTTTTGTTGAATCTCACCATCGCATATTGGATGACATTTTGATAAAATTAGATTCCAAGAAAAACTCCAGAGATGGAGGAAAGATTCATGAAAAAATATATGAAGAGTTATGAATATTTTCATCAGAAGTAAATAAACTTTATTATAAACTTTGCCGGATTTCAGTAAAAAAAAAATGATGATCAAATGACATCACTACTACCTCCAATTGTTTCATCAGAAATTCATCACGCATTTGTAACATAAATAGTTCTGCATTCTACTGAAAAAAAACTGAAACAAAAAGAATCTTTTCTTTACCTACTTTAAAAGTTCTTGAGCTGTAAATTTCCGATTTATCCAAGATTACCTGATACAAGGGAATACACTGCACTGCCCAATCAACACACGATCGCATATGATGTTGAATAGGATGCTAAAACTGGGTATGTGTTATCGTATTCCAATCCGCTGAACTCCATCCAAACATCTAATTCTTAACAGTTTGAAATAATGCGAAGATATAGGGTGATATAATTAAACCGAAATTTTAAATGAAAATACTTAAGGAACATTGCAATGTCATTATTGAAAAAGTATAATATTTCAGAAATTCATCTATGATCATAGCCACACATTCATTTTTACTTCTTTGGAATACGAGAAAACTGTATAGTTCGCATTAACCCTCCTTTAGGTAATTTTCGATCCAAACCGTATACTACGTCAGCGAGCTGCTTCCAACGTGATGAAGGTTAATAAAGACAGGAACAATAATAGTGTAATAAGCGGCGCAGCCGAATTTTTTTCAAGGATAAGGTTTCTGAGGAAAATTTGTCCATTAATTTTGACTATAAATGTTTTTCAATGTAGTCAGATTAACGAAAATAGTGACTTTAGTGACTTTTCATGCAAATAGTGACTTTTTAGTGACCGACTCAAAAATAGTGACCAAATCACTAAAAAGTGACTCGCTACCAGGCCTGGACCCAAAAAATGTTTGCCAGACGCTATCACGACTTGCACAATTTTGCTAGACGCTATCACGACTTTGGTGTGATACGTTAACATCGTGTTCTTGTCCTGCGCAGGGTGTAATCTGTGTATAGACCTGCAACCATGTTTTCTTCTCCATTGATACATTTTATTAGTGTGCAGAAGCAGGTTTCACGTTGAGTTGAATTTTCGGATAGTGATTACATTCAACGATCTAGTATTTTTAACGTTGATACCATTTTGTTGAAGTTGTGCCCACCGGAACAATCCGTTCACATCCATCTTAGCAAACTACAGTAAAATCACTTGGCACGATACGGGACCTCGTGAAGCATGGGACTTGCTCTGTCAAAGCTCCACTCCTCAATTATGTAGCATCATACCTGTCCACCTCGTCATGAGGCTTGCTGTCATCGACGCTTACTAGGGGAAAAACATCCAAGGGGAATGTCACTAATCTTTGTTCACATCCCACAATTACTTTGTATTCTTTAACTACGTCCTGACGACAAAACCGAAGACGTGAAAAAAAGCATTTTACGACTGTCTTGAGTATTGACAAGACCTATGTATGTATTATGCCCAAAACACGACGTTTATATTATGATTGGTGACGTTAACGCGCAGGAAGGAATTAAGGAATTTTCCTTCACTCCGTCACTAAAGCCTGAGATTAGTTTTCGATGTTACCGGCCAACAATAAGACTACTAACTCCAATTCAAGGTGTCATGCGATCTGTGTCGAGGAATGAGTGATCGAGGAAGTGAAAAAGATGCTCGACCGTTAAAGGAGCCTGTGGAGTACCTAGGCACCCATCACAGTATTCCGTCTCTAACCGCGTTAATGTAGAGCTCTGACGGGGTGGACCTGCTTTCCCGTGCTACTCATGGGATTTAAAAATGAAATCAAATCAAAATCAAAATTAAACTTGTGCTAGTTGTAGTGATGAGGCTCACCTCCTCGCAAGAAGTGGGTTGGCTAGATCTCCGTTAAATAGAAGTGAGGAGTCAGGAGCGGGATGCTGCGCACGCAGCTCAAGCGTGGGAGCTCCGATTCATTCCCCGGCTAGCCAGCGGGGAGAGATAGTGGAAGGGAGCGTGGTTGATGAGGGCCATCAACCAAAAACGAGACATGCTGTCTGCAATGGAGGTGGCTGTATAGCAGCTTGGCAAGATCATCGACTTTGCGTCCACGAATTTCATCATAAGCAAGGACCTTACAACGGCCCTGTAGCGACTTCGTAAATCGATGGACAATGCCAACAAGATAACGAGAGACTTGTGAAAACTACAGGAGCGGAAGAACTTCGAAAGCAAAGGTGTCGAAGTCTACCCAGACCCCAAAAGGTGTGGCGGATGCGACTGCTTTTTCATAAGCAGCCGTCAGGTGAGGAACTGTCTGTCGGTACCCGCAAGGCTAGAAGCATAATAGCTTCAAAGGTCGGCAGTAATGCCGGCAAGTCGGAACACAGCCAGGCGTCCCGAAAAGCAGGGAATGGTGGGCCTGAAAAGACTGGCTCGTCCCGGATGGAAAGGAAAAGGGGGTTGCGACCGTTGTTAGGTCCTCAGCAACCACAAAGAAGGGCGAACCAAGGGGGGGACCCCCTTTGACGAAGGTCGAGCGGAAGAAGGCGAGGAAAAAGTCGCAGGTCGAGGAATTCAGGGACGCCAAAACAAGAGGGCAAAAAAGTGGGTGCTAAGATCGAGAAAGACGACGCGCTCGTCATTAATCTTCGAGCAGTCGCGTCTTTGACTACCTGCAGCGGTGCCGCGCTCACGCTGTGTGACACAAGCGAGCATTCTACATGGTGCGTGTACTCAGTACACGACGCGACCGCTTACGGGTTAAGACCAAACAGTCTAAGTACTTGGACGTCTTGAAGGTGATGTGAAGCGACGCCAAGCTCGTGGATCTGAGAGCAGACGTGTTCAGACGTGTTCGTACGGGCGAGATGATCTTGGAGCTACAGCGCGATAAGGAACGCAAGGGTGCCATCTACAAAAATTTGGTGGAAGAGGTCCTTGGCGAGGGGATAGCTAAGAGGGCTCTCACACAAGGAGCGACTCTGAAGGTGAAAAACCTAGGCGAGGTCACCGAAGTGAAAGAGCTCGTCACGGCACTGTGGCAACAGTGCAACGTGCAGATGGCCACCGCAGTCGTTAGGCTACGGAAGGGGCCGACAGAGACACGGGTAACTTTGGTTCAGCTACCTGTGGCGGACGTAAAAAAGTCCGTTAAATTAGGGAGGATTAAGTTTTGCTGGTGCGTATGTCATTTGACATTCCACGAGCCACCGGAGGTTTGCTTCAGGTGTCTGGAACCAGGAAACAAGTCATGGGACTGCGAATCCCACTCCCGACAAACTCGCAAAACGTGAGTTCTTCCTTCGGAAGGGAAGTAAAGCGTGGGTCTCGAGATGAACTAGCCTAGGGCTAAAAATCTCGTTAATACAGATAAAAAAACCTGACAGGAGCAAACTGTAGAAGAGATGCGGCGCTGAAGGCCATTAAGCACAAGGCAGAACGAATCCACCCATTTGTCTGATCTGAACCGGAAATTCGTGAACAACAGGCATCAAACGGGTGGTCTAAGGTGCCCGACCTTCAAGAAAGCCGTAGTGCACAAATCACACGCAGCTGAACCTGAACCACTGTGCCACAGCTCAGCAACTGCTTCATCAGTCGGTTTCTAAGTGGGGTACGGTTATGGCCATCATAGCGGACCTATACCGACTACCCGCCGGCAACGGAAATTGGGTCGCGTATGGGTCCAGAAAAATGGCGGTCCATATCGCCGTCCATGAGTTGGTGTCTACTATCTATGAGGACTTCGTGGTTGTTAAAGTAAACGGGGTCTTTTTCAGTAGCTATTATGCGCCTCCACGGTGGCCGATCGAGCAGTTCACGCAGATGCTGAACTGTATGACGAGCGTTCTAACAGGACGAAGGCCCGTGGTAATAGCGGGTGACTTTCATGCCTGGGCCATGGAATGCAGAAGCCGTTTCACGAACCAGCGGGGTCAGATTCTGCTAGAGACACTGGCCATACTGGATGTCGACATGGCTAATGCCGATACCAAGAGTACCTTTAATCGGAACGGTGCGGAGTCGATTTTTGACGTTACTTTTTGTAGTCCTGGCCTAAAAAGTAGCTCGAACTGGAGAGTAGACGATAGCTACACTCACAACGATCACCTGGCTGTTTGATACAGTATCGACTACAACAACAGCAAGCAGCGGGTATAGAGGAAGAGGCAGCTAGGACAAGGCCAAGCCTATGTAGGTGGTAAGACATCATACATCAACGACAAGGTATTCAGTTTGGCACTCCGACGTGAGTGAAACCAACTTGGTAACGAGTTTGTAGCGGTGCTCTCACGTGCGATGTGACCATGCCTAGGCAATTTCACCCTAGAAATGAGAATCCACCGACTTACTGGTGGACTCAGGCGATTGCGAACCTGCACCGTGCCTGTCTATGGGGCAGGCGGTGGATGCAGCGAGCACGGAATGAGGAAGAGCAAAATGAACGTCGGGTAGTGTTCGTCGCTGCCAAAGTCACGCTGCAGACCGTGATTAGGGAAAGCAAAAAGGCCTGCTTTAAGGGCCTCTGTCAGAGTGCCAATGCGTGAGGTTAATTCTACTGGATCGTGACGGCCAAGACAAGAGGTGTATTGGATCCTACAGAGCAGTCTCCAGAGACGTTGGAGAGGATCATAGAGGGGCTTTTCCGCGTTATGATCCAAGTCCTTGGCCTCCTTTCTTAGAATGGCTGAGGACATGAGCTGGCGATAACGAAATGGTCACCGATTAGGAACTTGCGGGGATAGCAAAGTCCCTTAGCGAAAGTAAGGCCCCAGGTCCGAACGTAGTTCTGAACCAGGCCTCAAGAGTAGCTTTTGCAGAAGCTCCTGGGATGATCAGGTCTGATATGCAGAAAGGTACTGTAAAACGCTATCTTGTAGATTACAAATACCGCCGAGATAGGGGGATTCGCTCCTGTGCAGTAGTGACTCTGGATTTGAGGAACGCGTTTGATAGCGTCAGTTGGCCAGCTATTGCCGATGCGCTCTTGCATCTGGGGACCTGTACAAGATTCTCGAAAGTTCCCTTCAGAATCGAATACTAGTTTACGAAACAGACGTGACATAACACCGGACCCAGGATGAAGGAACCAGTGGTTCCCAAATCAACTCAAATCGCTATTTCGTTGTTGCTTCGAGTTCGGCTAGTCGGATAGTCTCAAGACCAGGTTCAGTAGAGACAGATTTCAACGAAATGATGCAACTTACTAAAAACTTGATTGGTGTAACAGCTCATATCAAGTATGTAAGCTGAGTCGGTTTACACTTTAAATTTGGACAGAAAAGGAGATCGTTCGTTGCACAAACCCACAATCAGTGAATTGACTTACATAAAAGGACTCTGATTGATTCGACTGTTGAGGCAACTACCACTCGCCTTCTCCGGGTCAAACCATTCCATCGCACCGCCGCCGCCCCTAGGCATCGCATCGATGGCTGACTGACTGCAGACCTTTTATGTCCAATGAATAATTATCTCAACCCGCTGATTGCTTTATTATGCGCCTATTAAAAGGCGTTTGCTATTTCACCCCACAACAGCCGAGTCGCTTGAGCTTTTCCTTTGAGGCGCTCTCTCTCGCCCGTGATCCGCCCCAAAACCCCAATCCACTTGATGCGGCGTCGAAAAGCGTGCTCGAGCCAAACCCGCTAATCAATCATCGAAGCAACTGACTGACTGACTGACTGACTAACTGACGAACCGGTGGAAAGCACCGCCATCGCTAGAAATGTACTTACAAACGTTCGGAAATTGGCGAGAGTTCATACACAAAAAGCGAAGCTCAATTAATTATTGTGCAACACAGCGGCGGCGGCGGCGGTGGTGGTGGTGGTGTTTGGTGGGATGTCTTCTAGAAGAAGGCGACGTACCGCACCATAACCAGCAGCCCGCCTGCGGCTTGCACTCATGGGGTGAGAGACGAAACCAGCGCGATTATGATTTCCTCCAATCGGGTTTTTATAATCGATTATGGTACGCGTGGTTTGGAGAACAGCCCAGAAGAGCCCTTAAGCCGTTGGGGGATTGAAGGTAAAATCGGCCTGAATAATCCATCTGATGGTTTTCTTTCATCGTTGTTTAGTTATACTGGTAGAAATAGCAGTTCCCAACGCTGGCGCTGGAATCTTCAAGATTCATCTAGCTAACGACCCAACACATTTTCCTTCATTTGTGACTTCGAAACTAAGGTAGGATCATGTAAGTACTTGAAAGTACACAAACAGTCGTGGTGACCATTTACAATGCATTGAATTCCAACATTTTTCAACCTTTCAATATAGTTTGTCTGAGAAAAGGCAAAAAAAGCAATTTGTAGACGGTTCTGACTCTCAAGCCTATATCTTAGCTTGCCTGCTCAGCAGCCTATCAATGATGACAGCGCAGTGGGGCGAAATTGTTGTCTCGGACAGAAGGCTGGCATTTGCGCAATTTTCGTTTGTCGAAAAGGGTGGTTCAAGTGATTTTTCTCCGTGGGTTTGAATTAAAAATTAATCATTTTCTTCAGACACTGAGATGTTCCCTCTTGAAAAAAAAAGACTTCCGGTTGGAAAAGGTGAAACAGGATGGTAGTAAAACAATGAGTAGGATTCGTCTCTAATGTAAAGGGCCGAAGTATGGCCAATTTTCTGCGAAGGTTCGTCGAGAGAACTTCTGAGAACCTGCTGATTTTTTTCACTACTCTTTCTTAGTGCAGCTGCGCTGTTTTATTTATTATCCAGAATAAAATAGGGGATTCACTAGACAGATTAAATAACTGCGTAGGCCATAATTATCCGATTATTTATATGTTTCATGAAAATTCGAATTAAATAATCCAATAATACCTTGGTGATTTCGATGTTTAATCAAGATAATAAATAATTAATCAGCGGTTTACGATGTTAAGTGAACCCCTCTAAAATCTTTGCAAATATTGATGTACTATTGGATGTGAACCACTGTGTTTTGCAGTAAAACATAGCAGCCATGATTTCTGTATTCTAACTCCGCCTGTTCCGGTGGTAAGAGTCCATTAATCAGGTGACCCTTAATTCATGGTGTGATGCGGCTTTATGCTTACCGTGCCTAGAAATAAATGGCTAGGGGGGTCTTATAAAAACCTAATCGCAAACGGAGACTGTGGAGTATCCCGAGCAGAAGAGAATATCAAAAGAATGACAACTGAATCACAAAACTTGTTGTTATATCTGGGTTTGTTATTATTAACTTATTGAGGCATAACCTTTCCATAACATATTTTGTTGGACAATCTTATTCTGCTATGATCGTGCTATTTGTATATAATCTTTAAAAAATATTTTTATTACCAGTTTTGTTGGAGAACAATTTCAGTTATTATCAATAGCACAATAATAACAAATTCTGCAATCAAAACTACATCATTCAAAATTTACGTTGTTCATAGCATTCTTTCTATCGTTTCTGACATAAGATTCGAACAGTGATAGAACCTTCTTGCCAGTTTATTGTTTTATAAGCAATTTGATAAGTATACCTTTTATGCCCAGTTTTTGGTCAGTTTGGTACGAATATAGAAAGTGCAGTAGAGTTTTAACCATTTTATAAAACGTTTTGGATCAGCTGGTGCAATTCCAGGACGAACTACCGATAAATAAATCTTTAAACATTTAAAATGTAATTAGAATAGTAATAAGAAGAAGGACTGCTTCGATTATTTTTAGAGTTTTTATTTATACTGCTTTCATTGCTTTGAGGCCACTTAGATTCACTAGGGTAAATGTGTCAATCATTGAGATTATAGTGTAAATTTATTTAAAAAAATGATTACATATACCACCTAATAAATGATTTGTCGGCAGTTTTTCATCTTAATTTGTTTGATATAATTATCGTTTCTCTCTGTTCACAATATGCGCTAAGTTATTATCAATAACTTTTTAATTACAAAATTTGTTATTGAATATTTCTAAATTTCGCTATTATTAAGTTGTTATTGAAACCAAAAAAACGTGTTATTTAACTGATCTTCCAGAAACATTTTTTTATTATGTTTTTTTTTTTGTTATTTTGCCGCTTATGACAGACAAGTTTATAACATGACATGTTATGTTAATAACATGCAAATAACTCTTTCCGATACTCAGTTATTTTGCCAAAATAACATATTTTATTATTCTGTTGTTATTCCCTTCTGCTCGGGTACCAGGACGCCCTCCACAGTATGTTGCCCTTACTGTGCTTACCGGAGCAATGATGAAGAGGATCTTGTGTTTCTCCGGGACAATCAGCTGCCCTTCTTAAGTCTTACTTGAGGCTAAATAAGGTTGGGATTATGAAGATGTTGTTAATTGGTTTAAATTTTCACCTATATGGTTTCGCATTATGCGATTTACACAGCGTATTCTGTGTATCCTCACCTTTGGCGTTTTTCGATCGATATCGATCTGGTTTTATTGCTGTTGTTCTTTGTAGTACTCCTATTGCGAACAGTTTAATCTAACTTAGTTTGGGTAGCTACGGTTAGGATAGCTCAGACCAATCTTCAGTATAAAAGAACAGCAACGATCAATCTTTGCAGACTTATGCAAAATAGTACAGCCCAAGTGGCCTTGGTCTACCCAAGCAACACAAATGATTACAAAACAGTGACGGCAGCGTATGTAAGGGTTGCACAGAAGTTACTGTGACATACTGCGCAACCCTTACATACGCTGCCGTCACTGTTTCGTAAGCATGTGTGTTGCTTTGGCAAGAACCTCACTTCCGTAAGGGAAATTTCTATCCAGGAAACCTTGTGAACCCGGTGTTTGCTTTATTCAGTAAACATGAAATGGCAAACTCGCGTGTCATGCCTCGAGCCTGTGTGCTTGCCAATAACGCAATAGTTGCTACACTCATCTCTGAATTAATAGTTGCTACACTCATCTCTGAACTAGAGATGTATGTGCTATCACAATTGATGTATCTGTTGGAAACCGCAACAAGAAATACGTCTATTGCTCGATGTATTTGCCGCATGATGAACCATCCCCTACGGATGCTTTCAAACAAGTCATTGCATACTGCACTTCAAAAGGCCTTCCGCTAATTGTTGGCAGTGATGCTAATGCTCACCATATCATCTGGGGCAGCTCAGACATTAACTTGAGAGACTCCAGTTTGATGGAGTACTTAAGCAGTGCAGATCTTGCATTACTTAACATAGGCAACTGCCCAACCTTCGTGGTATCTCGCTACATCTTTTTTGAACATTTGAAAGTTACTTTGTAAACATTGCGTTTCAGAAATCCCCGGTCAACAAACTGGGACTTTTATACTGATTTGGTTGCGGCCAAATTTCATGGATACTCACCATCCATTGACACTCCAAGTTGTTTAGATGATGCCGTTGATACTACAACGATCTTCATCATGGAAGCTTTTCAAGAAGCATACCCTCTACGGTCTGTGAAGACCACAAGGGAACCCCTTGGTGGAATTCTGATCTGGCGAAACTCAGGAAACAATGTAGAAAAAGTTGGAACAGACGACGTTCGGCTGGTTCGGAGGCTTTCAGGTCGGCTCGCAAGGCCTACAGGAAAGCTCTCCGGTCTGCTGAACGGTCCGGCTGGAGAAACCTTTGTGCAAATGTTTCCAGTCTGAGCGAAGTCAGTCGGTTAAACAAAATCTAATCTAAGGATTTCCGAGTGAACGAACTTCGTTTGACAAAAGGCGATCTGACTTCCTCTGATGAGGAAGTTCTGGAATGCTTATTCAGCCAGCACACACTACCCTTCTTTTCTTGTAGTTATGATTCCCTGGCTTCGGCTCGGAATAATGTAACTATAAAATCGATTGAGTGGGCACTTAATAGCTTTGCTCCTTTCAAATCTTCTGGGCAGATGGGATTTATCATATTTTGCTTCAGAAGAAATTTGATTATTTTAAACATGTTTTGAAAAAACTACTTGTTGCAGTTTTGCTACAGGGTATATTACCAAATCTTGGCGGGATATTACTGTGAAGTTTATTCCGAAAGTGGGTCGTACTTCGTATGAAGAAGCAAAGATTTTCGGACCTATCAGTTTGACCTCCTTTCTTCTGAAATGCTAAGAACGCATTGTGGATCATCACATACGTGATGTTCATCTGGCCAACGTGCCTCTTCATGTGAACTAACATGCCTACCAATCTGGTAAGTCGACTGTGACTCTTTCGCACAAGGTTGCTTACAATATCGAGAAAGCATTTGCTCAACAGCAATCTTGTTTGGGTGTTTTCTTATATATCGGGGGTGCCTTTGACAACGTGCTTTTCGATGCCATATTGGAAGCCGCACGGAGTCATGCTACATCTTGAATGATTTCCAATTGGATTCATCAAATGCTCAAAAACCGATATCTCTTCTCGACATTGCGTCTAGCAGGGATTAGGAAATTGAGCGTTTATGGATGACTCCAAGGGGGTGTCTTAACAACGCTTTTGTGGAATCTCGTAGCAGATACGCTATTGAGGCAACTCAATAATAGCGGTTTTCCTACTTATGGTTTTGCCGACGACTACCTAACATTGTTAGTTGGTATGTGTATCACCACCCTTTTCGACCTGATGCAAAACGCCCTTCAGGTAGTTGAGGATTGGTGTCGCCAATATGGCCTTTCGGTTAATCCGAGTAAAACGTCTATTGTTCTTTTTACGGAAAGGCGAAACCGTAATGGCGTTCGACCTTTGCGTCTCTTTGATTTTGAAATCGATGTGACTGAACAGGTAAATCACGTTGGAATTATTCTTGATGCCAAGCTTTTCTAGACACCTTACATTGAGTTCAGAATCAAGAAAGCTTGTATGTCCTTCTGGCAATGCCGGCGTACCTTCGGTACAACTAGGGGTATAAAACCCAAGTATATCAAAAGGATATACACAACTGTTAATCGGCCAATATTGGCTTATGGATGTATTGTGTGATGGCAAAGGGCGAAGTGAGAACGGCCCAATCAAAGTTAGGCCACCTCCAAAGGATGTGCTTAATGGCGATGTCTGAAGCGTTCTCTTCAACTCCCACGGCAGCGCTAAAAGTTCTCTTTGACGTTGCCCCACTACACATTCATCTCAAACAAGAAGCACTTTCTTGCACTTACCCTCTACTGGTACTCGGTCTACTAGAGGCAGGCTTGATAATCCTTCTCGAAATCAAAAGAGTTTTGCAACATGCTCTAGAGCGGTGTTTTGCTTTTGCCTCGTCGCGAGGGAGCGAACGAACTCCAAACAGAGAGGCAATAAAAACTGAGCGAGGAAGAGGGGAACGAAAAAAGAGCCGATGATTATTTCGGGTTTTTGAGTGCGATTTTCGCTTCGAGAGTCTTTCTTTGTATGGGAGTGGAACTCGCGAGAGCTTTTTGAGTGTGAGTGGACGTGAGAAACACAACAAGAAAATTATGAGTGTTGGGCGAACTCCTCGCTGCGCGGCAAGCTCGCGTTCAGTGCTGTTGAGGATTTGCGTTGTGATTTGTGAGTTTTATTTTCACTCCTCAGAAAATCGCCAAAATCGCTTCCTCATTTTCTCGCGAGAGAGTTTCTGTCAAGCCTGACTAGAGGAAACTCCTGTGAACTGCACATCAACACACACCTCGTTATTTCCACTTTTGGTGAATTGAGACAAAGTTGTGCTTGCTCCAAGTGACCTTATAATTGCTTGTGGAGTGCAATCAGCACTTCAGCAGCACGTAATGGGCAAAGTAATATACTTCTGTTCAGATAGCCAGGCTGCTATTAAAGCACTTGCTTCGGCCAACTCTAGGTCGACGATAGTTATCGCTTATCGAACTCAGCTGAGTTCAGCAAACGCTGCACATTGGTCGGGCTCCATACAAAGGGGCGGCCAAAACTCTCAAAAAACGGAATTGATATTTTTAAACTTTTTTTCCCCTTTTAACGAAGATAATGTATTGTAGTTTTATGATTCTTAATTAAAAGCATACATGCTTTTGTATTTCAATGACATTTTCACTGCCAAAGTAGCCTAAGTCATAAAATTGAAAAATGAATTATTCGAAAAAAGTAAAATAATAATATTTTGAGAATGGAATATATGTTTTATGTTATCCAGCATATGAAAGCTTGTTATTGGACTGTTTGAATACACGTATGGTGCAAAATTAATATGTCACAAAACTTTTCAAATTTTCATATATTGTACCTTAGGAATTTTGGTAATTTTTAAGTTAAAAAACGGTTCGTGTCGTCACGTGTCGCCGCAATTTCGAATAGTACATCTTAAACATCATGCTTAGGGCTGCATAAAAACGTTTAAACTTTTTGCAGAAATTTGCAGTTTTTCAAATTAGAGCTATTTAAAAAAGTCATGTTTTTTCATATATTTTACGTTATTTTTCCATTTTTGACTGAAATAAAATTTATCTTCCCGCATTTTTCACACGTTTTGAACAAACTTGATTGGATTTGATCGAAAGATGATCATTTAATTAAATTCAAATTGATTTACTAACAAAAAACGCAAAAATGTGGGTGTAGAATCATCCTGTGGGAGCTTTGTTCCGATGACTCTCGTGGCCGCAACATGCCACTCAACAACACCTCTATCCGTACAAGGTTCCCGTATACTCGACCGTATCTCCGTTCCAACGTTACTGCCTAGCCTTGTTGCTGTTTTTTATTAATGTTTTCCTCTTTGACAGTTCGATTCTGCATCACTCCTCCACACTGAACCAAATACTCCTTTTACATTGACTTGCACATAATTCTACATCCCTTTCCTTCTCCAAAAAAAAAAAACAGAATGCTCCGATGACCAATTCTTGAAACCCCACTTGATACATGCACAATAGGGGCATACTATTTTCATCCAACATATTTCCCTCTAGCATCTCAACTTTTCATTTTTTTTTGGTGTAGTTGCTGATTCAATTTCAGTTAACATTATTAGACGAAGCATTCCACATGTCTTATTTCAGTCAGCTTTTCGGGTTCCAAAACTCACACAATCAATTAATAAACTTACCGGAAATGTATCAAGAATTGAAGTACTAAATCTTGCCTTGCATCAGAAAGTTATAAAACTGACCAAGATCAAAATCCTCAATTCGCCTAGTTCTATTCTAGTCAGGTTACTTCTTTTACATTACCTATCGTTTTATTCACCAACTAGCATATTTGGCTATTTGGCTATTTGGGCACTCAAGATGCACCTCAGAATGCAATCACTAATGTTAAGTTCCCCTTAAGAATATCTACAACCCTCTTTCATTCAGCATTCAAATATATGCCTGTCTTTTTTTTTAGATGTAGTTGTGAAACTTGGGTGAAAATATTTGCACTCTCATCCCGGGCGTTAGCTTTATCATTATTTACCCGTTCTACCTAATTCGATTGGGTAATATTTGCATATAAAATCTGAATAGCCTTTGAGTTGGCGTGTCTTTTTTTTTTGTTAGGACAAAACGCGCTAGTGTTCGTGTGCTGAAATGTCACTTATCTCTATATCTACCGTGTTAAATTTTTAATGTTCATTGCTTCGATGAGTTGCATGATATTTTCTTTCAGCGAAGGCTTACGCGATACAGCAATTCGCTATAACAGAATGGGTTAACAAAAGCCGTTTCCCTTTTTCCAATTCCCACAGCATAGTGTCAACCTATCATATAACCCCCATGAGATATGCGGTTAAGCGAACTGTGCCGCACATCTTCAAAATAATAAACACACTTTTCCACTTTACGCCTGGCCTTCACGCACCAATGTGTGAACCCTCTGATAACCGTATCGCACCAACACTCCGACATTCACATGAGTTTGCGCAGACGTAGAGGCACACTCGGCCTGTCGTGGATACAAACGACTGCAATCATCACCCCATCAAACCTTGCCCACATTGACCTGCAACCTGACGTGGCAGGTACCATTGTCGCCTATAAATAGAAGATCACCAACACTCGCACACTGAAGATGACTGCCAGTCCCCGGCAGAGATCTCATTGGTTCATTGTGTGAGTTTAGCTGGTCTGGCGATACTGGAATAGCATCTTCGGTCAGTTAATCAAGCTCAAGCCACTTTTCAAGTGTTGAAATACCTAGCTGCGGCTATGACAAAATGAACTGGTATTTGCCAGTACTAGCAGAGTCTCTGCAATGTCGCATTTGCTTTTCAATCACTCTTGAGCAACCATGAGTGACCCTTTTCATAAAATAACTGTATTTTGCCTTATGTCTACCGTAACCAGACATACCGGAATTCAAATCCGATTTCGAGCATATGAGAGTCCGTCATTAACCGTTCTTGTATGTTTCGAAACCTAAATTCGTCACTAAATCAAATAACTGACGAACAGTTCTGACTCATCATTCAACACCATACTGTGTTACTTGAAAGAGTTCTGAATTTCTTGAACCAATCCGACTACATTGAAAATATTTCTGAAATCACATGTACATTCATCAACAGACCAATTGCATGCAAGCATTATCACTAAACATCAGCTTTGCTCGGCCTTGACTTCAATCTTCACACAACCATGTACCGTGGTGCCTCCGGCGCGGTACCTATCTTCTTGACAGTCGCAACAATCACACCGCTAGGCATAAACCACCACATATCGTCCCCTTAATGCTAGAACTAGGTAACTCGAAAATCATAGTTTCGAGAAAAACGACTTTGAAAATTTTACAATTTTTCATGCAGTTGTTCCAAAGGTATGGAGCCTTTAAAATAATGATTTTTTTGCATTGATTGCTTATTCAGCTTCTATTCTTTCTGCTACAAGAAAAAGTTTTGAACTATTTTGGTTTAAACCTTTGATAAAAACAATAAATGGTCAAAAAGATGTCGAGTTACCTAGTTATAGCACTCAAAACGCAACATAAGCAATGGAGGAGATGTTCTGAAATACCTAGTTTTTACCACTATAGATATCATTCTTTTCAGTTTTCTTGTTGCATTATGCAAATTTAAAAGGATTCACATATTGAAATTAACGTGTAATTACTGATTTTGCTAGGATGCCTGCTATGTCACCACATGACACCTCAAAATGTTCGTAAATAATCGTCTACGAACAGTCACAGTTTTAAGCTATATCAATACAAGTATTTTTTTAGGTTTTAAGGACTGAAATCAAAAACAGTAGTAGATTTTCAATCTACTAACAAAAGAATGGCAAGTAACATTTCCATGTCCTAGCAGCCGATAGCTTTTAACCTGTGCGGTTGGAAATAGATATGGTTTTCCCAGTTACCTAGTTATAGCACCCAGTTCTTGTATTCTACACTGAGATACCTAGTTTTGAAACTAGTGAATATTTTTGTCGTTTATAATCGTATTTCATTGGTCTTTGGATATATTGTAGAGCTCAAAAAGCTTGATATAATGGTATATTCAACTCAAAAACGTCAAATTTCGAGTTACCTAGTTCTTGCATTAAGGGGACGATATACTCCTCCATAAAAGATGTTTAATTCAACATTACTTTTCAACAGCCACCAATATTCTAGATAAGACAGAAATGCCCTACTATGTGGGACTGCGTCTCTCCAATATGTAAGTATTCACTATCGATTCCTTATAGGAAATGTCTTTGTTTTCTACACCAAAGAAGCCAAATTCATGGACCAAATATCTTCTAAGCTTACAACGAGGTTTACCATCAAATAAGTTAGTGTTCATTCTATTTCGCCGTGTGTGCCCAAGGTTCACTGCACACTGAGCAATAGATCGAATCTGTCGCTTTTGCAGTTCCCTTGCTTTTGCCCTTTGAACATCTGCTGAACCTGACAGATCGTATACATCGCTACGGAAGCTCCCTTTTTAAGGGGAGCATTTCCAACTTCCGCAGAATCATTTCATCAACCAGTTCTATAATTTGAACCAAGTCATTGACACAACCTTATTCATATGCAAAACATTGACTTGTTCCCAACCATCTCGACATTACAAAATTCCTGATGCTGCACAACTATATTGCTTGAAAATCCACCTCTATCACATCTTTCACCTCTTTAACTTGTAAACACTATCAATCCTTCCAAATCAGACGTCACAGATGGCCATTTCATGAGATAACCCCGAACTTCCATGTCACCGAACCTCCTCACCTTTTTTTTCCTATGGCGCTTCGGTACGAAACCGGACTCGCTTCTTTTAACCTCTTTTAACTAGCGCTTCAGTACAGAACTGGACTCGCTTCTTAAACTAGCGCTTCGGAATACTTCCGGACTCGCATCTTTTCTATATGTGGCGCTTCGGTACAGAACCGGACTCGCTTCTTTTCCAATGGCGCTTCGGTACGGAACCGGACTCGCTTCTTTTAACCTCTTTTAACTAGCGCTTCAGTACAGAACTGGACTCGCTTCTTAAACTGGCGCTTCGGAATACTTCCGGACTCGCATCTTTTCTATATGTGGCGCTTCGGTACAGAACCGGACTCGCTTCTTTTCCGATGGCGCTTCGGTACGGAACCGGACTCGCTTCTTTTAACCTCTTTTAACTAGCGCTTCAGTACAGAACTGGACTCGCTTCTTAAACTGGCGCTTCGGAATAATTCCGGACTCGCATCTTTTTTATGTGTGGCGCTTCGGTGCATGACCGGACTCGCTTCTTTTCAATGGCGCTTCGGTACGAAACCGGACTCGCATCTTTTTTATAGCGCTTCGGTGCATGACCGGACTCGCATCTTTCAATTTGCGCTTCGGAACTAGTCCGGACTCGCTTCCTCGTGGAACTTCAGGAACTCCAGACTTGCTTTCTAAACGTATTGCTGCTAGCACTTCGGTTCATGACCGGACTGGCTATCTTCTCTGCTTAACAGGAAATCTCCGGGCTCACCACGGACTACGGGTTGTCTTATCTCTTGCACCTCGGAATCTTCCAAATCCGATTGACTCTTTTTTTATACTATTGCACACCAACACTTGGACTCACTCAATATGAACTAAGCAAACACTGTTCCTCCACCTCTTCCTCCTCCTCCAACGGAAAAAATAATTCCAGCCACAACTCAAACAAAGTATACCTACCGGCTGTGCCAAATTGTAGAATCATCCTGTGGGAGCTTTGTTCCGATGACTCTCGTGGCCGCAACATGCCACTCAACAACACCTCTATCCGTACAAGGTTCCCGTATACTCGACCGTATCTCCGTTCCAACGTTACTGCCTAGCCTTGTTGCTGTTTTTTATTAATGTTTTCCTCTTTGACAGTTCGATTCTGCATCACTCCTCCACACTGAACCAAATACTCCTTTTACATTGACTTGCACATAATTCTACAGTGGGGTTTGCTGATTTTTACCGTTTTTGAAATTACATGAAGTTACGTAATTTTTGAATACCCCTTTTTAAACACTAAAAATACTATATAACATATCTAGACAACCTACAACTTCGATTAAACACATAAAAAGAGTTTTGGCCGAACTTTATCTTTTTCCGACCATTGTGCGCTGTTCACCTTGTATGGGTACCTGACCATTCTTCCATCGCTGGAAATGAATTGGCTGATGAGTTAGCTCGCACTGAAGCATCACATGACTTCATTGGCCCTGAACCAGATATTCCGATATCAAAGTGTTGGGTAAAGCTTCAGATTTACACCTGGGCTGCCACTCAACACAGAAAATACAGGAATATTTTGGAGTCATGTCGTCAAACCAATTTATACTATACTGAGCCATCTCCAAGGGTGGCGAAGTATCTTACAAATCTGTCAAAGCAGTATTCTAGTGAAAGCATTGACTGGCCACTGCAGACTCAGCTATCACATGGCGAATATTGAGCAAGCTTATTCATTTGCATGTGATAGCTGTGAATCCGATTATGGAACTTCGTATCATTTGATATGTAACTGCCCAGTTTTTGCGCAACTGCGTTTCCGAGTATTCATTAAACACTTATTAATTGAAACTGACTTAAGAAACCTGAATTTTCAGCATATTCTATTGTTCTAGCTATTGTTCTAGCTGTTTACGCTGTTAAGCGAATCCCTCTAAAATCTTTGCACAAAATTGATGTACAATTCGATGTGCACCACTGTGCTTTGCAGTAAAACATAGTAGCCATGATTTCTGTGTTCTATCTTTGGCGCCATGTGCAGCAATGTTGCCTGCAGGGATGCTGAAGGATCACTGTTAAAGTTTCTTTAGTTGATAAAAATCGATAACTAATTAATGAGGCGAACCCAACCTCTTACTAGGGTTAAATGTGATAATTCATCCATTATCCTTGAAAAGTCATGCAAATTCAGTCATTGAATGATACCTGTGAAACCTGGACAAAATTTTCAATTTGACTCTCAACGGAATTGTAAGTCATTCGGAATAGCTGTGCGTAAAATGCTTGAGCTACATGGGCCAGCACTGGATTCTTCTAGATATGTAGCAGGAAAAATAACAATCACCCTGACTCTCCGTTGAATAGCTATTATCGCTTCTCACCTTAATTCCACTCGTCGTTTCCTGCAACAAGGAGCTAATCCGTAGGCGCTAAGCCCCGCGTAACACCGTATCAAATCCGTTGAAATCGAGTCCCAGTCTCCCGCAGCACCTCTTCCCCACAAGCTACCCCCATTTATGGGCACGCAAAAAGCCAGTAGCAAGCTAGCTAGTGGTAGTAGTTGATTTCTCGTTCCATTTCGCAATTTCGCATCGAAATGGGGAATATGGAAATAGCCGTGCGACGACGCGACGGGCGAGATGGGATGCGACAACCGCGACGATGAGGCGAAGAACTAGCAACTCCATGACTAAGCGATAACAGCTTCCACCATCCATGGTCCCTCGCCGCCGCGCGTCTAGCAGACCGTTAATTTCTGATTCCCTCGTTTCGACGCAACGAGTCGGCGGCGGGACGGTCCTCAGAAGGACCGGGCACAAGAAGCTTAGCCTCGACTGGAAAACGAGGAAGCCATACTCTCATACGATGATGATTCGATGAAAATTTTGTATTCAATAGAAACCCTTGGTATTACTACTGGAGGATGTTTCTATTCTGGTCCTGACAGCATGCGAGGCAAAGCACCCGAGTAGTGCTTCCCGGTTTGAAAGAAATAACTAAAGAGTTATCTTTTCGGTGCATGAATGCCGTTTGGCAAAGGGAGGTGATAGATTGACTGAGAAGACTAATACGGCAAATTTCGCGGGTGCCGCAATTGATTGTTTTCGAGTACCGTAACAGGGGTCACATTGATCTTTTTTATATTTTTTGATAATTGAATTGCAAACATTTATGTTTTATATTTTGAAAACAAGTACTGACCCTTTGACTATGTATTAAGCTACCTGGAAAAGTAAAATTCGGGAACTCTGATTTCAAATGTGTTGTCCACATTCTTACAAGTTATGTACTTTTTGAGTTATTCTAGAATTTAAATCATCTGAACCAAGATTAGCGCCTAAAGATAGGCAATTTTTTGAGAGCTTAGGACTAAGGGGCTGTCCATAAACCACGTGGTCATGAGAGGGGGGGGGGGGGGGTTCGGCCAATGACCATTTTGTATGGACGAATAAAAAATTTTGTATGGACGAATGATCACGCGGGGGGGGGGGGGGGGGGGGGGTTGGAAAGTCCCAAAAAAAATGACCACGTGGTTTATGGACAGCCCCTAACTACAATAAATCTTCTATTTTAAAGAAAAGGGGGCACCTTTATAAACGTTTTGCTTATGAAATTCAATTCTGGGATGTCATATTTAGTTATAACAGTGATTTCGAACCTCACATTGTATCTAGTATTCATACCAAGCATGGATGCGATGCAAAACTCAGCTAAGAAAAAATGATTTATTTATGAGTTTATCAAATTGAATTTTCATGAATTTTGTCAATTTTGCAATGAAAATTGTTAGTTTGATCATTCCATAAGTTGGGTCAAGTCGATCAATGTTACCCCGCTGATCAATGATACCCCGGTTCACGATACGACAAATTTGGAATGATAGGATTATTTATGGCACAGTAAGTCTATTTTATGTTTGATTTGTCATTCCCTGCTGTTCAGGTTCTCCACAATAGCTCCGATTGGTAATAAAGGCACAGTGTGTGTGGTTTGATGTCTCGCCAACCAGCAAGAGGACTGACTGATGGTTGCTTGTTGCTATTAGAGCGAAAAATCGAATCACTTTTCAACGCTGATAGAGCTGCTATCGATTTTTTCCGGGTCAAGTCGGTCCAAAATGGATCGTCGCGAATCGGTAGATGGCGGGTGTAGCCATATACATAGCCAGCGCGGATCAAATCCCTTGCCTCTGTCGATCGGTCGTTGTTCTGGGCTTGAAGTCTATTCTGCCGGTCATAAATAGTGGAACAGTGCTATGCATGTGCGGTTGCGATGAATGGGGCAGACATTCTAAACCGGATGGTTTTATGATGGACTGAGCGCGGCACAGTATGCCCGGAATCCATCGAAGTCGGGTGCGATGAGTAAAGTGCCTTTCACGATGGGTTCTTGAGAAACGATTCGATGTGGTATTAGGAAAGAAGCAGAATAATGGTGAATGTCTGGTATTTAAAGGCTAATGGTACGAAGCAGGGTCATTAGAATGCTTGAAATACTTTCAATGGGGGCTTATTGTTCTGGTAGGTTATTTCTAAGCTAAAAAGATGACTTTGTCCCTTGAAAAATTCAAATCATTCACTTCACAATATACTCGTTAAAAGAGAATACAACGGAAAGATAATATCTTTTTCGAAGTGTCCTAACGTCTGGGTCTGGTCATTCCACATTTTTATGAGGGTTATTCAAATTACGAAACTATATATGGTTCTGATCAGAAGTTTGGGGTTTCAAAAGTCGAACAGGAGAAAGTGTCTGTATAATCCATACCGTGTATAAACGCTTATAAATGTACACAACAGAAACACGCATTTTATGAACAGAATGAATTTTATGATAGATTTAGATAGCGAAAAAAACTACTAGATGCCCCGGTGGGGAATTGAACTCATGACTCAAAATTCGCTAGACTGGCGCTTTTGTTCCTCGAATCTATGGCACCACTTGAACTTCGCCGTTGTCCGATGGCGTAGAACTGAACTCGATTCATTACATATGTACCTCCACTAGGTACCCGATTTTATTTATCCCTTTCCGCAACAACTATTTTTTTTTTTTAAATGTAAACATTTTTTACAAACTTGTCATCCCTCTTTATCCTGCCTTTCAACAGTAGGTTGATGATTAACATGAATGAATTGGTCAAATTTTGACCGTAAGATGCTAACAGTTCGTCAGCGAAAAAAATCACGTTCAATTTTACTCCACTTACGAGTTGAAAATTGTTTTCATGTGGCGTACGACGAAGGCCACCGCACCAAAGCCGCAGCTAGCTGCATTGTTTTTTTTTATCACCGTTAAATTTTCACGTCACCAGATTCACTTGTTGACCCAACTTTGAATTCACACCCTACAAAAACTCTGTAGCACTTTAGAGTTGGATTTCACTACTGCAGAATGCAATTTATAAAATCAAACGCTTTTTTCCAACGGTAAATGTGTGTATGCAATTGTTTTCGTCTATGGATTCAAGGAAATCTGTGCATGGATTTTCTGCATACGAAGCATAGTATTTCACAACCAAAAATAAAGATTTCTTCGTTGCACTGTGATGGCGTATTATGATCAGGTGCGAGAAAAATGTAAATTGAAATATTTTAGACGTTATTCCAATTTAAATTTAAAACTGTATGCTCAATAGTACTTTGAACACATGATTGGCTTTGGATTGTGAAGAATTTTACCGCCATTTTGAATAAACACCTATGGTCTAATCATAATTGTTGACCATTTAATGGACCATAGTGTCACGTAGAAAGTGTTCCGGGAATTTAAATCAGGTCGTGCCCGAAATAGACGTGGACTAAACGGAAACTGAATTCGAGAGACAATTACATATACAATCTCATTTTTGAGGAAATTATAGTTCTTTTTCAATATGCTTTTTACACGGGATGGAAGCTTATGCCCTCAAAACGCATCATGGTATCAAGTACTAATTTATAATTGATATAAAATTGACCAGGATGTGTTTCAGGGGGCTTTGCAGGACGTTTTAGGGAGGTTTCAGAGGCGTTTAACCTTCCGTTCCGTAACTGGCGCGGTTGGCCATCTCCGTCAGCACAACGATAATACTGACAACACTCGAGGGTTAAGAGAGTTGTACGTACAGGGTTTGAGGGGATTTTAGGGTGTTTCAGGAGGGCTTGCAAGGGTTTTTAAAATTGTGATGAGCTTCCATAGGGGTCCCCCGAGAGGTAATAACCTCCTCCTGAAGGGTTATTAGCAGCGTTTCAGGGGCGTTTCAAGAAGTTACATGACGTTTCAGAGAGGTTATGTAATGCTTCTGAAACCAGCTAAAAATCGTTCTAAGCTTCCTTAAATCCCGTCGAACCCCGTGGAACGTACCTGAAACCCTCCGAAACCCCCTAAAACGATTCTTACATCGCCCTGAAACACCTTGTAACACCTTCAAACGCCACTTAAAGGAACCCCTCCCCCTCCCCTGGAAACATCTTGAAACTGCCTGAAACATCTAGTCCAAGGGTTTTCAGATCGATGCGTGAACCGGGGTCAAATTGATCTCCGGGTCGAAATTGATCAGACGTTTTTCAGTCATATAAAGCATACTTTGAATAGTTTCCTTTCAAGTATAGTGCTGCTGGAATCATATACTAATCGACACTTCAAAGTAAACTATTTAAAGTATGCTTTATCTAACTGAAAAACGTCTGATCAATTTCGACCCGGAGATCAATTTGACCCCGGTTTACGGTACCTGTTTTCCACCAGTGATCAACACAGAGCTTCGTTCAGTGCCTCGTCAAAAATCCACTGACATTTCACCATAAACCAGGGCATAACTTCGGTTATAATTTAGCCCTAAAAATTCTTAGAATTACAAGACATTGTCAAAACCAGTTTGACGTGCTTGCGTCAGAAAACACATGAATCTAAAAGAAAATCAAATTTCATCTGTTACCATTTTTGATCAAGTGCACCGCATCATGCATGGCAGTTTGTTGCCAAAAAGTGCACCGCCTGACAAAAGATCTAAAAACCCCTGCTCTAGTCTATTTTTCACATACACCGTGACTTTCAGATTGAATTTTCCATCCGCTAGTCATAATTGAATGGTGCCCAAGGAACAGAACTAGCTAAAGTATGCTTAAGAGTGGTTTGTTCTATCCAATCTTTAGAACGAAGTAGATTTTTTTTATATATATTATACACTGAAGTTTTTTTTACGACGGTAATGGTCCCGCGTAAAAAAAAACCGCGTAAAAAACCGCGTTATTTCAAGACCCGTCGTAAAAAAAACCGCGTTATTTCAAAAAACGTCGTAAAAAAAGTCAAGTTACGTTAGATGTGGTGCTGACTATTTTACGCGTGTTTTTGAAAAAACGCGGATTTTTTTTTACGACGGTTTTTGAAATAACGCGGTTTTTTTTTACGATGGGTCTTGAAATAACGCGGTTTTTTTTAGGACGGACCGCGTAAAAAAACCGCGTAAAAAAAACCGCGTAAAAAAAACCGCGTAAAAAAAAACTTCAGTGTATATGATTAGCCCCTTCGTCATTTTGGCATTGTATTTCAAGTTTCAAGTCGTGTTTGGATGTATTACACGTTGTAGTTTACCCCTAAGTGTACATAAACCACGTAGGCTTTTGGAGGGAGGAGGTCTAGCCAAAGTCTACACTCCATACAAATTTTAAAATATTATGTATGGACAAAAGGGAGGCCTACGAGGGAGGAGGGGAGGCCTGAGAGATGACCAATTTTTGGTCTACGTGGTTTATGAACGGCTCCTTGGTGATACCGCACGAATGCTTGCTCTTATGTATAACAAAAGAGTAATGAGGCTCACTCGTATTAGGTAACCAATTGACTATCGCGTTGGATGATAACTCCAAGCCCTAATAATGTATTAAAATAAATCCCGTTACCTTTTTTTCTTCTTCTACGTCTTCTTCGTCTTATTTTCTTTTTCCTTCATCTTCTTTTAGGGCTAACGTCCACACTGGGACAAAGTTTTCTCTGTTAAATGCACTAAGTATGAGCACTTCCACAGTTATTTACTGAGAGCTTCCTCTGTCAATCACCATATTGAAATGGGTATTTCCTTGGCAGATATGAAGATACTCTATGTCCAATGGGTAAAAAGGTTTCCGAATCGTTTTAAGTTTTAAAATTCTTACCCATGATCCCCTAAGGCCCTCTAAAATGCCCTGGAAGACCCTGATTCCCTTGAGACTTAGACTCCTAGAATCCTAGGAGATTCATATGATATTCACTAAAACATCTCCACAACCGAAAAGGCTCCTGAAAACCCTCTGCAACCTTTTGAGACCCTCTGAAGCCCTCATCGCTTCAAAACTAACCTGAAAACCCCCATAAAACACTAGAAACTCCTATCAGACCCTCTAAAACTCCCTGATGCTTCAGTCTCTGCAGACCCTCTGAGGCCCCCTGAAATGCCCTTAAAACCTCTTGAAACTCCTGAGGCCCCCTGGAATTCCACAAAAATGTTCTGAAACGACCCTAAACTCCCTGAAAATCCGTAAAATGTCCTATTTTGGCATCATTATTTGCTCTAAATTTTGGAAGTATGGAAATCAATATAATTAAAAAGGAAGGATAGTTGTTTTTTTAAAAGAGTGAGAAAAATTGAAAAAAATTGAGAGAAACAAAGTTGTAGAGGGCAAAATAGCAATGAAGTGCAAAAGTTACAATCCGGCAAAGAATATAAAGTTTCTAAGATCACATGCTCCAGTTCCCTGTTGCAAAAGTTGAGTAACATATCTGAAATTCAAGATTTTTTTTAAATTTGAAAACACAAAGAAGAATTTAGGACACATTTCGGTTGAGATACGGCTGTTATAGCTAACAATGATATTCGAATCTTTAACTCCGTTTCCCATATCTTATCCGCATCTCTTATTCCAAATACGTATTTTATGAACAATTTCTATCACTTTTACTTTTAATCAACTTCTACGTGGTTTATGAAGCAAATTTATTTTTAGATAGTATGACATTCTAAGAAATACAAAAAACAATGTAACCGTTACTTGATTTCGTAAGATGATAATTCTGAACACCATATTCAAAACAACAAATTCTGCCGCCTATTAATACCCCTTCAGTTTTTCATTTCGTGACATTGAGTTGGATTTTCGACATGTTCTCCAATATCAATTTAATTCTATTATGAACATATGGTTTCATTTTCAACATGTATTAGCTTATGTCTTCTCTCAAATCTCAGCTAGCTTCGAAGTCACGACCATACACGATCTCTCTACTCTACCCACTTGCTCAGTCTCCTATTTGAACCCACATCCCGCCGACAAATGTCAATTCCAAATTCATTACATCTTTTCTACCCATTCGTGCAGCAGCAGCAAACCCAGCCTCCATCCAGCCAGCCAGCCAGCCAGCAGCAGACGTCAGATTTCCATCCATCCGGTTTCCCTCCACGGCTATTAGGTGCCTACCATACCACTCACTCACTGCTCGATATCACTCATTGCCCAATGAGGCAAGCGAGAGGAGGCCTTTTTCCCCGGAACAGCAGTCAGCAGTCAGTGGCAGCGTGGTCGGGGCGAAGAAAAAGCTATTAAAAGATTATGAAAGCGAAACGAAGTCAATTTAAATGATAGGGGGATAGGAAACAAAGCCGGCATCTGCCGTTGTTGGCTGCAGAGTTGTCAGGAATCGTCATCGTCCTTTACGGCGGCGCGGCGGTGCGGTGTGGGTTGGGTACTGTTGACAACTGCTGAATCTCTGTTGTCCCGTCGCCGGTCGCGTCAGGTCTGGGACGGTGTTACCGAGGGTTGGTGGGCAACAGATGTTGACCGATGTTTAGCGCTGTTCGGAATTTCTTTGCTTTGTTTGACGAGTTATGCAAAACAACATCCCGTCCGGCTCCCGGTTGACGAAGGATAGCGAGACGGTCCGGAGTCAAATGAAGGAACGAATTTTGGTTCTTCCGTTACATCCACTCTCCGTGACACTTCGATACAACTTGATGTTGCTTTTTTAGGCAAAGGAAGCTACTTGCGAGTTTTACCCGCTGGGCTTCCGATTCGATTAGAGAGAATGCAGCTTTTTTGTTTGAATTTGTAGTCCTTCGCCATCCGGGATAAGGGGTATGACTAGATTGTTCAATCAGATTCGGTAGACTAACAATGATGAAGATCAATTCTTTCTAGCCAGGTATGGATGGGAAAAAGGGAATAATCTACTAAAGCAGAGCATCTAAAACCGACTACACTCCCCACCGATGAAAGAGTTTGACTAAGGACTGTATCGGAAATTAACTATAAACGTTCACAATTGCCTGAAAAATAATCTGTTCGAAATAAACATAACTTTATTTTTGGAGATACTATATAAATCTCTTAAATAAAGAATGGCAGTTCTGATTTTCAAAAAATAATCATTTAATTTGGACTTTTATCACAAAGATTGCACACATATTTTTAAAATTTTGGACACCTCCTAAAAATTTAAAATTGCGAAAACTGTGGGAAAATATTTAATTTTTTCACTTATTTTTGCTCAAATATATTCTTTTTCAGAATGCTCATGATATAGGAAAATCATTTTCATCAAGAAAAATTTCCTCCGCAGTTTAGGGCAATTCTTAAAAATGAAAAAAGGCCATTTTTCGAGGAACTCTTTTTTTATGCGTCTTCAAAGAACGATTACGCAAATAAAAAATACATAAAGTTGAAAAATATGCATTTTTTTCGATTGGGTATATATTTAAATCTATTGAAGAGGTAGTTTTGCCAGAGAACGGAATTTTATAACATCTAAAGATATTTAAAACAGAGCGTCAAAGTTCGACCAAAAAGTAGGTGTTTATTTGGGATAGGCCATATTCTTAATGTTGAAGGTTTTTCTATCCAAGATACAAATTTTAAAAGTCGGTTTTGAGTGATATGTTATGTGTACATAACTGCTAGTAATAATCATTATTTTCCAGATTTTTCTCCGTACTATTTTTTTTCGCTAGAGATGTTTGAAACGTTAAAAAAATTAAAATTAAAATGCTGTGTGTACAGATTGTTATTTTGTGTGGTATACTCATAGGGGCTGTCCATAAACCACGTGGTCATTTTTTTTGGGACTTTTCAAATCCCCCCCCCCCCCCCCCGCGTGGTCATTAGTCCATACAAAAATTTTTATTTGTCCATACAAAATGGTCATAGGCCAAACTCCCCCCCCCCCTCATGACCACGTGGTTTATGGACAGCCCCATAGAGCCATATTTTCAATAATACTAAACATTTTCCAAATTTATTCAAGCTGTTCTAAACTTAACTATTTTGTGAAGATTTCATAGAAGAACCGGAATGAAATGATCAACCGTGCGTCGAGATAGAGCATTTTGAATGTTTATAGTTAATTTTCGATACAGTCCTTAGAACTCAATAGGACATCGCATTGGTCCAGTCTGAATTTTCACTCTGTGCGGAAGGATCCGATTGCGCTCTTGTGACACAAAAACGATTATTACTGAGTTTTTCCAGCTTTTCGAGAGGTACTCAATACTAATTTATGATTTTGCGTCCCTTCCGCAATCTATTTCCGGCACTTGCCCATCTGCTTGAAGTGGCAGGTTTTCCAATATCCTACAATAAATTTGCCACACTCCTGATTCAACCAGTTCTTTAAAGGGCTACAACTGTAGTTATTCACGGTCACGAAGATAGTTGCTGTACTCCATACTGAGGTGGCCAAACAGCAAATCCAAATGTTTAAGCTCTGTAGCTAGGGCACTAAACTCGTCTGGTCCACCCAGGTAGACTAACGCGGATTATCTCTTCCTGGAAGCAATGAGCACTTGAGCACTCACGACTTGATCGGGGGCGAACCAGTGAAAGCGAAGATCGATAAACACAAGCAACGTCTACTTTCCCCCATCCGACGAATCCAGGAAGAGAGCCACCGAGACCAACCTGTATCTGGTGCGTCTTAAAAACGGCTCCTCTAATATGGCAAATCTCCACCAAATCAAAGCGCTGTTCAGCATCATCGTTGAGTGGTAACGGTACCAATACCGACCATAGAAGCGTTACGTCACCCAGTGCGGAAGTTGCCTCACGTTTGGCCACGAAACACTCACTTGAAAACTCGTTTTGACAAGTGCGCCAGAGAACATTCCACAGCGTCCTGTCAAACTATGCGATGTAAGAGAGCGCCGAACCAATGTGCGCTAGCTGTGGAACCAAGCACTAGAACAGTAATCACAACTTCCGATACGAGCGGAATTCTTGGAGATCCCCAGCGTCAACTAGGAAACAAGCCAGCCCAAGGCCTTTACCTCCTTCACCAACAAAAGAACATTTTACCAGGCTAGTAAGGTGCCCAGTCACCCCCAGACTGATCCGAATCGACGTGACGAAACAAGTCGGCCGGGTCCTGGCCCATTAAGCTATTGCGAACCCGCTGCAGCGCGCTGCTATTCAACCCACCAAGCATTCTGTCTCCGGGCTATGGCATCAACGAACGTCGAGTTCCGACATCTCAACCCTCTGACGAGGGTTCCCCGTACTCGCTGGTGATCATTGCCAAGTTCACTCGAGACTTCTACGAAAGGTTGAGGACTTATCTGCCGTTTCAATATGAAAATGGAACAGATCAATGCCGCTATCGTAGTGGTCATGGTCTTTGTGATAAAATATGAGCCGTAAAGACACTACCATCGTAGCTAACTGGAACGCTTCTTCAATCCTGAGCAAAACACACGAATTGGTAGATTTACTCGAAACGAAGGACCTTGACATTGCCGTTATTACGGAGACGCACCTCAAACTCGAGAAAAACGTCTTCATCCGGGGATTCCGAGTTGAACTATTGGCTTCAGTGGAGGCGAACTATGTAGAAGAATTTTATTTAGAACTTCTGAAGAAATTCAAATAAAATTTCAGGGTGTCAATTCAAATACGAATCTTATTTTTCATTAGATTTTATTCATCATGCATCATCTATATCTCTCTAGAAGTTATGCTACGGAAACAGCCAAGCAGTCTCGAGGAAATCAAACGATATTATATGATTATACCCAACGTTTCGATCACTTTTTGGTCTTCTTCAGGGGTTCTGGTCATCATCCAACAACTCACCAAGAACAACTATCCCCGAGCATTGATCAACAGGTTGATCAACCTGTACAGCTCCCGGAATAACAGTAGGCAACACCGGAAAACAGCCAAAGTCGCAACTCCATCAGCACTACCCGTATAACAACCAGAAAATGTCCATTAAAATACCAAAAGCGCAGCAGTACAGCACCCAGAAGCAACGTCTGTCAGGCCAGGTCTCGGGCCAGGCAATCCAGCTTCTAGCATTGAACCAAACGAAGAAGAGGAGTCCAACGGCGTTCAACTGCAAATCCCGTCCGATAAGCACCAGCTAGAAAACATCTCCAACATCGATGAACAACAACAAAAATCGTACCGCTCCATCCCATATGTTCACGGTCTGTGAGAACGGATCATAAACATTCTGGCTCACGACTATGGAGATATCACGATCACATGCAGGTAATATGTAACGGTAAAGGGTTTCCACACTAGGGTAAAAGATCCTGTCGACAAAATAGTGCAAAGTAAGATCATTTACAAAATTCAGTGCAAGAACTGCCCCCAATCGTATGTAGGAATGACTCAAAACAAACTCAAAACAAGATTGTATGGTCATAAGACGCACATCAACAAGTTAGAACACCTATTAGAATCAGGACATACAAACACAGACACAGAAATGATAGTTTTAAGAGAGAAAACTGCATTAATTGAACATTGTATTGGCCACAACCATAGATTTGACTTAGACAACACACAAGTAATTGACAGAGGTGATAAAACACACAATCTCCCCTTTTTTAGAGATGTGCCACATCACAAATACACCCAACACTGTGAATCATCGCACCGACGTGTGAAGGTTAAGCACAACGTACGCAGCCATCCTTCATACTATTGGAGAAAAGCTTCATCGACGGTAATAGAGACAAAACCCACCATTTTCAATTTAACAGTTGCAAACAGAAAATTAAACAGTACCTAAAACAAGTGGAAGAATTTAGTGACGAGAAATTAAAAATTAGCTACGAATCACTAATTCACCACCTCGATGTACGAAATAGTTAACCAGACCCCGACAGTTCTGTGCAAAAAAAAAATGACGAAAAACGATAATAGCGATTGTAAGTTAGATTTATTAATTTCATAGTACAGAAAAAAACTATACAATAAACTTTCCAGAACCCCTGAAGAAAACCAAAAAAGTGGTCGAAACGCTGGGTAAAATCAAATAGTATCGTTTGATTTCCTCGAGACTGCTTAACCGTTTCCGTAGCATAACTATCCCATTCAGTCGAACCTTCCCAATCCATTCTCTCTAGAAGTTCTTCTAGATTCCTCCAGAAGGATTCAGTGATGCCTCCAGGAGATTATTGTTCTTCAGGGATTCCTACATGAGTTTTTCATGAATTAATCCAAGAGTTTCTTAGAAGATTCCTAAAAAATCCTTGGGGCCGTCCATATACCACGTGGACAGAAAATTCGTGGTTTTTGACCCCCTCCCCCCTCCCCGTGGACAAGCGTGGACTTTTCATTGACCCCTACCCCCCTCCCCTAATGTCCACGTGGACGTGAGAAAAAAAAATGATTTTTTTTTTTCATATTTCTAAAATAAATGAAAAAAGTGATTTTCAAAAGTTTTTTTAAATATTGTTTTTTTTTCCATAAAACAATATTTACAGCATCTTAATTGTATTGCTGAGGTTTAGGCTTTAATATTCATTAGAAACATCTTAAATTTTAAAGGAACCTACAAAAAAAGTTTTTGAGATAATCCTGCAAATCCCTACATGTATTTTAAAACTGTGAAGTAGTTTAGAAATTTGATATGAAACTTCGAGAAATCCATACAGCACTTCAATGAAAATTTCCTGACAGAAACACCAACATGTGCATTTTGAATCTCCAGAATATTCCTCGATGAAAAAAAAACTAAGTAATTAGAAAATCTGAAACCGTCTACCCCCGTTGGTTTGACCGTATCTAATCTGAACACTTTTTAGTTTGACCCCCACTAATCTGCACATCGTTCAAATTAAAAATGGTTCAAATGTCAATCTGCCATTAGAACGGAGTAAAACGGAACGCAGAATCAAAACAAAACATCAAATAAGGCTGCCAGCTGTGCGTTTTTCTGTCGCCCTCAGGGTTGGTTCAAAATAAAAATGAACCGCGTTGGTTTGCATAAGGTGCCGTACAAACTAACGAGGGTAGACGGTAATTTGAAACAAATTAGTCTGTGAATCAATATTATGATTTTTTTACTTGAAGAAGCAACTTACAACTAATAAAAAAAGTATAATAAAAAAAATGTATGAAAGAACTGTTGAAGAGAATCTCATAAAAAATGCGACACAGTTTGTTTCGTTTGTAGATTATTGTTTCTTAATTTATATTTCAATGTTGTCCACGTGGACATTTAACGAACCCCCACCCCCCTCTACGTGGACAAGCGTGGACTTTTCGCTAACCCCCTCCCCCCTCCAAGCTGTCCACGTGGAATATGGACGGCCCCCTTCAAAGATTTCTCCTACAATTTCTTTTAAGATTCCTCTAAAAGTTCTATTAGCCAACCAGAAATTCCTCTAGATGTCTTTTCAGGGATTCAATCAGTGATGCCTTCAGTTGTTCCTTCAGGGATTCAGGGATGCCTCGAAGAATTTCTCCATGGATTTTTTTTTTCAGAAGATCTCTCAGGTACTCCGACAGGAGTTTCTTCAGAGATTCGCTCAGGAAGTCCTTCATTGATTAGCTAGGAATTCCTTCATGGTATCGTCCAGAAGTTCCTTCAGGAATCCCTCTACAATTACCATCAGAGATATGTCCTGGTGTTCCTTCAGGGATCTCTTTGCGAGTTTCTTCAGGGATCAGAAGGCTGGCTTCAGAGGCACATTATCCTTCTTTTGGGACATTTGCGCTTTCATTACAGAAGTTTCTTCAAGGATCTCTCTAGGAGTTCCATCAAGGGTTCCTGCAGGAGTTTCTTCGGGGATCCCTCCTGAAGTTTATTCTTCCAAATAGCATTTTGGGAATTCCTCCAGGAATCCCACGCCCCATCCTCCCCTTTAAGATGCCTTTTGGAGATTGTTCTCTTGTTCAGAGATTCTTTCAGTAGTTCATTAAGAGATGTTTCTAAGAGTTCCTTCAGGTATTTCTACAGAAGGTCATCCAAGGAATAATCCAGGAGTTCCTTCGAGGGTTCCTGCAGTACTTGCTGCAGTATAGTAGTTCTTTCAGGGGTTGCCTCAGAAAATCCTTCAGGGATCCTCTCAGCACTTCCACGAGGATTCAGGTATTCCTCGAAGTGTTTCATCTGAGATTTCTCAGCGGTTTCAACAACAGGTTCTTTCAGGAGGAGTTCAGGGATGCCTCAAGGAATTCTTTTAGAATTTCCTTCAAAAATACTTACAGAAGGTCCTATAGAGATTATTCTAGAAGTTTCTTCCAGAGATTCTTTCTCAAATTCCTTCAGGAATTCCTACACAAGGCACTACAGGGATTAGTCCAGTAGTTCCCTAAGAGATTCCTCCAGGAGTTTCAGGGATTCGATCGGATCTATCTTTAGGGATTCTTCCATTAGTTCCTTCAGTGATCTCTCCAGGAGTTCCTTTAGGAATCGCTCCAGGATTTCTTTCAAAGATTACGTCGCTTACGTCACTTTGTAGAATTACAGCTGCTCCTTTAGTGATTCTTCCAGAAGTTCTTCTTGGGATCGTTCTTGAAGTTCTTGAAGTTCTTTCGAAGATTTTTTCAGGAGGGTGCAGGGGCGCTTCCTGGAGTTACCTCTGAGATACATCCAGAAGTTTCTTTTGGTACTCTTACAGGAAAATTTTCAGGGATGGAAATCCTTCGGGGATTGCCCTGGAACTTCTTTGGGGATTCCTGTTGGAATTTCCTTGGGCATTCCTCCTGGAATTCTTTAGGGGATTGCTGTCAGAATTCCTTTGGGGATTCCTCCTGGACTTCTCTCGGGGACTCCTCCTTGAGCAACTTCGGGATTCTTCCAAACATTTCTCCAAATTTCAATCTTTTCTTAAATTTCATCTTTCTGCAAGGAACTCTCTAAGAGATATTCTTGAACCACAAGACATTTCTGCAGAAGTTCCTTCAGAGTTTGATACAGCAGTTCCTGCAGGGATTAGTCCACGATGTCTTTTAGAATTTCTTCAGGGATTCCTCCTGCAGTTTCTTTAAGGTGCCTGATTTCAAAAGCGACTTCAACCTTTGCAGCAAAATTTTTTTGAAACAAATTCTGCACTCACCCATGTTGTTCTAGCGCTTTGGAGCCGGAGGGGTCATATATAACCCCAACACAGAAACGGCTGTATAAATTCACACATTTAATAAAATAAAACATTGTCTTTGGCAAAGTTGTTGCAAATTTAGTCCTCTATCAAGGAAAATGGGACTCTATGAAGGAAAAAATTTGAGACTTTATAGACAACCTAGAACATTCTGAACACCATGAAGTTTGGAGAAACGAACTAATTGACATACCAGTTGCTCTAAAAGCTGAGTTTGGATATGGGATAGGTTCATATGTATTCATTGAACTTTCGTCAAGAATATCAGAATGTGTTTTATATTCTGGGATATTCTAGGTGCTCCAAACTGTCCAATAATGAAGCCCTTCAAGTCTTCGCCATAAATAATAGCATTACATAATCTACTGGAATCCGTGAAGCACTTGAAATTTTTAATATCTTTTGTAGACACTATAGGGATATCCCAGGTGAGCCAAACTACCTTGGAGTTCAGAACTTCAGATCTATACTCGTAACAGTAGACATATCCGCCTTACTGAGTAACGTTGCATAATCAACCGCGGTCACTGAGCCAACCTGAACTCTACTAGATATTATGATAATTGTTTGGGATATTCAGGGTCGTCTAAACGACTCTAGTGAAGTGCTCCAAATCTACAAGAATCATTATATGTGTTTTCGCCATAAATAATAGCATCTCATAATTTTATAATCTACTGGGATCCGTGAAGCTTTTGAAATCTTTAATGTCTTTTGTACCACGGTTACTTGACCAATCTGAAGTCTACTAGATATTTTCATATACCTTTGGGACATTCAGGGTCGTCCAAACAGTCCAATAATGATGTTCTTCAGGGTCGTCCAAACAGTCCAATAATAATGTTCTTCAAATCTGCAAGAATAGCTTTGTGTTTTCGCTATAAATAATGACATTGCGTGATCTGCTGGGATCCGTGAAACTCTTGAAATTTCAAATGTTATTCATAGACACTATAGGGATATTCCAGGTCAGCCAAACTACCTTGGAGTTCAGAACTTCAGATCTATACTCGTAACAGTAGCCACATCTGCTATACTGATTAACGTTGCATAACCAACCGCGGTCACTGAGCCAACCTGAACTCTACACATCTCCTGTCTAGACGGTAATCAATCTCCGTTGATGATGTCTGACGGTAAATTTCGTCATATTCCTAAGCAACAGCTTCTGCCGAGTGTACAAAAGTTTGCTTTTGCTTTCCTGTGGGTGTTCGCATTTTGTATATCAATCTAGCATCTCACGCTAAATAATTGTGTGTTCCGCGTACTCTTCAATAAGCTAAGTGAATAGTCGTTTATAAGATATCAGATTCAAACAGATTTGTTCGCCTTTGGAATGTCTTTTGTACCACGGTTACTTGACCAATCGGAAGTCTACTAGATATTTTAATAAACCTTTGGGACATTCAGGGTCGTCCAAACAGTCCAATAATGATGTTCTTCAAATCTACAAGAATAACTTTGTGTTTTCGCTATAAATAATGGCATTGCATGATCTGCTGGGATCCGTGAAACTCTTGAAATTTCAGGGATATTTCAGGTCAGCCAAACTACCTTTGAGTTCAAAACTTCAGAGTTACACTCGTAACATTAGCCATATCTGCTATACTGAGTATCGTTGCATAATCAACCGCGGTTACGGGATCAACCTGAACCTACACATTATGATAAACCTTTGGGACATTCAGGGTCATCCAAACTGTCCTATAATGAAGTCCCCAGCCAACACGAAGTCGTATATGATGCACAATAGGATGCTAAAGTGGAGACAATATGTAAATCTAAATAAATGAATAGATACAATTATTACGGTTGGTCATGTTGTGTAACTCAAAACAGCAAGAAAGATATCATTACGGCTGTAGACTCCGTGTTATATATTTCACACACTGTACGATTCTGAATATCGCGAACAAGGTTGTTAATCGATAAATTATCGTTATCGACGATAAAGTTAATGTCTGTTATCGTTTATCGTCGATAACGATAACGTCTTCAGGCGAAAACGTCATCGGCGATACAGTTAACTGTGGAAATGATCGACTCGATAACATCTCCGGAAAATTTTCTTTGCGAAATGAACCGTTGTTGATGCCGTCACTAGGGTAACTAGATTTATCGCAAAATTATCGAAGGTACGTTGATCTGCGCGATGATTCATCGTTTGATTATCGTTATCGAGAGATTGTCGAGTTTCCTTTATCGTTATCGAGTTTGCGTTGAGTTAACTGTCGATAATTTATCGGTTAACAACCTTGATCGCGAAGCTATGTCATAGTCTCAGGTCCAGGTTCTGCGAGATCCACAATAAGTATAATAGATTATGCAGCATAACTCTATAAAGCCAAAACAGAAACTTCAATTGCTGTAGATGCTAGATTTTAATCTCCATAATAGTTTGGATAACACCAGCTGATCTAATGATGTCCATTGAATAAAGATTTACTGGACATGATTGGTTTGGATGACCTAGGAGCTGATACTGTCTATTGAACTTTCAGAAGACTTACTGGACATGATGGATTACAAATCGTAGCTTTGTATAATGGAATAAGTTACTATTATACCCGTACACTTCAGGTAGTAAACTCAAGAACAGTTTGGATGACCTGGAATATATCGACTGATCTGATACTGTCTATTGAAGTTTCAAAAGACATACTGGACATGATAGAACACAAATCATAGCTATGTATAATGAATGAAGTTATCGTTACACACGTATACTCTTAAGATCTAAACTCAAGAATAGTTTGGATGACCTAGGATATCCAGAACCAAAACTTTAGAAATATGTGCAAAAAACTCTATTAGACCTTTTCCATCGTTGATATCTTAGCTGATGTTCATCGACTGCAAAGAAGTCTGATGAAACCGGTCGACGTTTTGTCAACTCTTCTTGGAATCTTGTATAAAACAGCGTGAGTCCTTACGTCTTTTAGCATGCTGCTAACCTCTATCTATTACCCAATGACTTCATGGAGGGATTGGAGATCACAGCTGACGAGCTATCTGTCTATGTATCAGGTATCAGTAGATCGGTCCCAGAGGCACGTTCTCCTCCATTTGGGGAATTTGTGCCTTCAAAATCGGGATATGAGCGATTCCAAGCAACAGCATCAAAATTTAGGACTTTTTTTAATTCATGATTTTCTATTGAGCTGAAACTTTGCACAGTTTTTCAGTTCCATCTAAATCACCATTTTTCGATATCATATCTTCATGTTGAGTCACGACTAACTTTTCAAAAGGGTGTATATGAAAATGGTTGAAAAATATTCAAAAAGCTGCACAGCAAAAACGGTTCGTTCGATTGTTATGATTTTTTCAGCAAAGTTAGATAACTAAATGGTGATTACTAAAAAAATATACACTGTAAAAAAAAATATTTTTTTTTGCATTAAAAATATAATTTTTGTCACAAAAACTTAAATATCTCAAAACCCTATCTTTTTACCAACGTCATTTTTTTAGGGAAAATGGTCCGTTATATTAGCTATCTACCATAAAAATTTGGTTATGGTAAACTAATAAACAAAAAAGTTATGACATTTCAAACATTTCACAATTTTTTACATTTAGTAGAAAAAAATTTTTTTACCGTGTAAATTATTTCGAGAATCACAGTTTGGTGCTGTTTTTTTTTGTTAAGGGTCTTGCGGGAGTTAAACAAGTTGTTTTTACGATATTCAATATTTGTGTATTCATTTGTATTATGTATATTATATGTATAAATCTATATATATAAAAATGCAGTGGCATACGTGGGACCGCGCATAACTTGCGAACGGAAGGTCCGATTTAGGTCGTCTTAGTTTTGTTCTGTTAGTTTTCACCCAAGGAAGGTTTATGAGGCCTAAAACATGGACAAATTGAGAGTTTTCGAAAATCGATTTTCTATACCTCTTCCACCGGCGACTTGGGCTTGGCTAGAAACTTGAAACGTCAAAAAACGCAGTAGGCAAGACAAAGTTTGCCGGGTACAGCTAGTATTATATGTATTTATATTATATGTATATACATGTAATATATATACATATAATATATATACATATAATATTTATACATATAAATGAATTCTCAAATTACACAACAATAATCATAGATTTGACACAATAGGGGTAAGAGAGGACTAAGAGTTTTGGGTTTGGATTTTATTATGGGTTATGAGATCATGAAAACAGTTTTACTTATTTTTTATTTGATTTTATTTATTTTTTTACAATATCGAACACTTTGGCATTATTGTCAGAACAGTTTGAGTATAGTTTTGCTTTAATTTTATTTTCTGACAATGGAATGAAACAATGGAATTTTTGGGTTCCTTGGATCGTTTTCGCGTTATTATATTGCTCGCTGAGCTCTGAAGCCTTTATTTCGTACTCTTCCGTAGTAGTAAAACAAAATGATAATTTGGTTAAATCTTCTTCTTTTCTACGATTCGCCCATTCAAAAAGTTCCTTCGCAGTTTTAATTGGATGCTCACGTTCTTTGGCTAAACTTGCTCTTGTGGCCATGCGCTTTATTGTTCCTCCAATAGCATCACAAGGACCTTTGCCATGTGACGTAGCAAAAAAATGCCATTCTGCATCAATTCCGTACATTGATTTAAATTGACATAGGCTCGAAAAATTCTTACGGTTTTTGTACTGCGACGCTGCCCCATCAGACATAAAGTATATCTTTTTGACTTCTTTATGTTTATCAACGCGTAAAAAGTTAATCATTTTGGCAATGAACAAGTTTACGGATATTGAATCGTGCCTTAAATCTTCGGAAATTACAATGAAACTAAAGTGTTCAATTTGCGAACTTCCATTAAAATAAATAACGAATGGATGAATTGTAGCTTGTTGCACGTTCCAGTGATGGGACTGAACTTCATCTTGCAATACAAAACTGTAATTTTCAGAAAAATCACAAATGACTAAAAATTCACCATTTTGTAACGTATTTTTCGTATTTTTTAAAAAGCTGGATTGCTCTGTTTTAATGAAATCGTGAGGGATTAAACTTTCTAATTTCAAGCAAAAATATGACACAAACTCATCTACAGGTTTTACAATTGTTTCTAGGTCACACCTATCCGTGGTTACCCATTGCTCAAATGATAACTGATCAATATATTTTTCTTCAAACTCACCGAATAAAGTATTTTCCAATAATGAAGAATCTGGACAATCCGAACAAGATCGTAGATAGCAATTTGATGTTGTATTTTCACACAAAAGACTACCAGTTAACATTTTAATATCCTTTGTTAAATTTATTCTTTTCAAACTATGTAAAATAAGGTTAATATTCTCATGGGTTGTGCACACACAAACATTATGTGTTCCTGAATTGGAAAGACGCTTGCATTGCCTTGGCCGAAGGCTTGCAAATGAGGAAAAACCTACTTTAATATTATTGTGAATTTCCTTGAAGCGTGTGTAAGCTTCTTTCAATGTCGTCATCATTAATCGTTTTTGGATTGCTTGACGCTTTCCATCTTGTTTTACTGATACATAATATTTCTGGCCAGGCATAGCTCGACTTACTTCATCATCTTCAAAATATTGAACTACTATTTCTTTTGCCTCGTCTGTTAACGCATTACTTGACCTAGTATTTTTGGTTGAAAGACAGTTATTCTTAAATAGTTTTGCCTCTTTTACTGTATATCTATTGGTTTCGAACTCATCAATGGCATCTTGAATAGACCACGAACTTGGCAGCATCGACAAAATCAATAATTTTTCTTTCCTTGTCGTGGCTGGATTCGAGAACCTTTCCTTCATATTCATAATTACCTCATCGTAGTCTGTATTTTCCACATCCTCAGGTCCTAATTTGAAGAGGTTTCTACGTACAGCTTCGTTTATTTCACGGTATTTTTTCTCTGGATAATAAACGTAGTCCATCTTCGTCCATTTAATCGGAGTCACTTTTATCCCAGCTATGCCCTCGTTAAAGCGTTCGATGTTTACCTTTTGAATACACTCATCTTCCGATTGATTTGTTGAAACAGATGTCGCTGATGGTACGGTGGCAAGGCTCTCTGCACTTGGAACTTCTAGTAATTCCTCAGTTGTTGTCGTTTTCGAACTTCCTACGCCCAGCTCTTCCGATGATATACAGATTGCTCGTTTGTCAACGTTTAGACGGCAGGACGTGCAAATGCGTAAATTTGTATTCAATGTGGACATTGGAGCATAACCTGTCGCTTTCAGTTTATCTATGGTGCTTTCGGTGAGATTTCGCAACTCTTTTGAGCACTTTTTTCTGCAAACGGCCTACAACAGTTGAGAAAGCGACTACTCATGGTGTTCGTTAGATTTTAATAAACAAAATCACTTTCAAGTTTTTACTGACTAGTTTCGTGTCGTTTACTTGACTGAAGAAAACTTTTACTTTACAATCCTTAATAACCATAGCGGTAGTAATTTTTTGCTTTTTCGTGAGCATTGTCATGGTACCTATCATGCATTTGTTGTTGTTGAAGTTACTCGCTTCCTCCCGATATTTATGATTCTATTCTCTGATAGGTAAATTTTTGCAGGTAAACTAGACGTCTAGAGCATTGTCGTGGTATGCACCTATTATGTATTTGTTGGTGTTGCAGTTACTCGCTTTCTCTCCATCATAAAATCTATTATCTAAGAGGTAAGTTTTTTGCAGGTAAACTAGACGCATTCGTCTATATAAAACTTTTGTTTTGCAGCTTTTATCTTAAAAATAATATTACTTATGTTTCTTATTATCAACAGGTTTTAACCCTATTAACAGAATTTTTCGCCAGTCACGTACAATAAAAATAATGACACTATCAATACTTTTGATCACTACACTGGATCGCGTCTAAGTTTCTAATAGATGCTATAATAGTTATGAATAATTAAATAAAAATATCATGAAAATAACTTGTTTAATTCATGCGGTAGCCTTAACAATAAAATCAGCATCATAATGCGATTCTCTGAATAATGTACACGGTAAAAAAAACATATTTTTTTTACTAAATGTAAAAATTGTGAAATGTTTGAAATATCATAACTTTTTTGTTTATTAGTTTACCATCACCAAATTTTTATGGTAGATAGCTAATATAATGGACCGTTTTCCCTGAAAAAATCACGTTGGTAAAAAGATAGGGTTTTGAGATATTTGAGTTTGTGTGACAAAAATGATATTTTTTTAATGCAAAAAAAAATTTTTTACAGTGTATATTTTCTTAGCAATCCCCATTAAGTTATCTAACTTTGCTGAAAAAATCATAATAATCGAACGAACCATTTTTGCTGTGCAGCTTTTTGAATATTTTTCAACCATTTTCACATACACCCTTTTGAAAAGTTAGACGTGACTCTATATGAAGATTTGATATCGAAAAATGACGTTTTAGATGAAATTGAAAAACTGTGCAAAGTTTCAGATATTTTTGAAATGGTCGCTCAGGATCGACTTGCGTGCCTCCGTGGAATCCCTCATATGTAGAAAGATCTAAACATATGAATGTCCCCATATTTTGATAATACCCTGAACTTGAATCACCGGACTATAGTGGACTTTTTGCTAATTTGCTTGTTCTTAGTAGTTTTTCTTTTTGAAAGTTATTAATTACTTTTAGTAACAGCAAACTACAAATAATGTTGACTTCGTTTTACCCAATGTTCTCTCAGTACATGCAAGGGGATACTCTCGCTCTAAATCTTGTTCTTGGCCAAAACTGCATTCTAACCTAAGGATTCTCAATTTCCATTTAACTGGATTAGAATTAGAATGGGAGGGATACAACATTTGCACCACTTTTCGGAGACCTCTCGTCGTCATCCTATCGGCTGACACACTTTACGAGCCCCGTTCATCAGCCAGCCAGCCAGCAGGTTCAGGCGATCAACTTTTCAAGGTTATTCGACCAAACACACAGCAGTCGCACCATGTGGTCGACTTTAGAGGGGAACATTTGTGCCCTTTTTGGCCGTTCGCCAGCTGCTTGTACCTCTCCGGTCGGTCGTCGCAGTGCAGGACGATGGCGGCTGTGAAGCAAGTCAAGTTTGTCGCCCAACAACTTAGTTTGGGCTTCCGCCGAGTCCCCCGAGCCGTTAGTTGTGTTGCGTTGCCGAGATTGGGGATTGAATTTCTTCCCGATGGCTTTTCCTTATTCCGGGACCGGGACAGATTTTTTTTTTTTGTTGTTTCTTACTTCGTTTGCACGCGACTGGTGGTGACTCGTAGTGGTACTGCCAGCTGTCACTTTTTATCGCAACTTTTCGAATTACATGGCAATCAGGCACGGTTTGACTTGATGAACTTTTTTCTTCCTTCATTTGCTCGTTTCATGTTTGACTTCACTGCCACACCGGCATGAGTTGGTGCTGGTTGTCTGCCAAGCTCTGAAGCACAAGCTGAGCCTGATTTTTTCTTCTTTGCCAGCGTTGATGACGACAACGTTGCTGTAGGAAACCGGCGGCGTTGGCCGTTCGAGACTCATCGAGGAAAACTTGTTATCATGCTGGTGTGTGTCTGCGATCGGGTTTCAGTCAGAGTGGCCGCTTGATGTATGAGTGGCTGGGAAGATGTAGGATGTTGCAAAAGGGGCATTGTTTTGCTGCTTTTGAACGGAGCCTATTCCATGCTTTTTTTTTCTGGGAACTTGCCTGTATGTTGGTGATGGCACATCTCCTGTCTAGACGGTAATCAATCTCCGTTGATGATGTCTGACGGTAAATTTCGTCATATTTCTAAGCAACAGCTTCTGCCGAGTGTACAAAAGTTTGCTTTTGCTTTCCTGTGGGTGTTCGTATTTTGTATATCAATCATGCGTCTCACGCTAAATAATTGTATGTTAAGCATACTCTTCAATAAGCTAAGTGAATAGTCGTTTATAAGATATCAGATTCAAACAGATTTGTTTGCCTTTGGAACATTTAATTTGAAGCGAAGCCAGTTCTTCCTCTATGCGTCAAAATACTCACACATATACTTCATTAATTCTGATACATGGGTTATTACCTGAAAAAGAAAAAGAAGTTAGAATTAGATACGCAATAAATCGTTTAATAGATAGTGCGTTTGTTAATTCTTTAATCGTTAATCAGCCGTTCATGATACCCCAATCTATAGTTGCTATGGCTATAGTATACTCCAGTATAGGGCAGTGCATGAAAATATCTCCTTCTCTTTTACTCTTACAGAAATTTTGTAAACAACACAGGCTAAACATGTCTGAAGGTCCTATCTGCAGAAGAGAGGCTCTCTTTGGTTTCCCTCTCTTTCGTTAATATCTCAGGTATTTGTATTATGATTCTCTCCTTGCGTTGAACGATAGTCAAAACAATCGTCTTTTGATTTGTACTGCAAAAATAGTTGAAAAGTGTACCATTACATTGCAATAATTGAAAGAGAACGTGAACAAAGAGAGCTTCTCAAATGCAGATAGGACCTTTTGAAATGTTCGGCCTGAACAAGGCCACGAAACGTCAAAATCCCATACAAAATCAAAACAGTGCAGTGCCCTATAGCCAAATCAGCTATTCTCACATTAAGAATAACAGGGATCTTTGGCGTGTGATTTTGGAGAATAAAGCCTGCTACGTCAGATTGCTGGTCAATCCTGGAGAGCAAAAAAAAAAATGATTGTAATCACTTGCCCATGGCAGACTGCGTCTGCACAAAGACATGTGGATATAACGGAGTACTTTCGGGATAATGCTGTCGATGGTGATTGTGTGTTCAAATCTCTGTACGCTGGTTGCTAGTGTGGCTTATAGGTAATTTTTAATAAGTAGAGCCTCTGACTGTAGTAGGCCATATCAGTCGTCCACGTAGTTTTGGTCTCAAACAAGTGTTCAGTGTTCCTTAAATAAGGGGTTTTTGCTTCGAAAAAGCCAACTACGCGTATTTTCCACCGATACGGTGAGAGTGTAGAATTAGCAACTAGTTAAAATACACATAAAAAAAAACAAAAAAAAACCGATACGGTGAGCGCCCCCAGTAAACAGTAATACGCTCTACATACGAAAGAGTCTCAGTTGATTCTCCCCGTAAACTCAGTCAGGATCAGTCACATGGACGCGGCCACGAGCCATTATTCCCCTGGATGTACGCTGATGATTGCGAAAATGCCTTGCAACATAGTGGGCCATTAAGAACGTATTGGGTTTCTCAGCAATGATTAGACTACTGTGATAATTTGAGAATCCACTCAATCATCATTTTCCAGCGAAATTTCACACTAATCAAAATTATTTTGTTTACCTGTTGTGCATCCGACGCCCCTGTTACGAACTCAACCGAACTTGTGTATGCCAGCCACTGCGAAGTCGTGTGCGAAATTCGACTGTGATGATAATGAATTTCGGCCGAGTCTAAATGGGTGCAAATGTCGCAATAATTGGAAACTGATTATTCCTGCTGGCAAGGCTCTAAGCTAGCCTGAGACACATAAGTAGCTTTCTAATAGCGTGCTTAAGGTTGCGCCTTTTTATATCTTCTTCTTCGGTTAGGCCCGTGCGGGCATCGCCAGTGCCATTCAACGGCAGGTTTGCAGATCATATCGAGACTTCTGAGGCCATCGGAGGAAGCTTTGGTCATGTCCGAGGTCCAACCGCAATCATCTCTCAAGCATTAAGAGCCGTATTCAATATCATCCGCTAGCAACTGATACCATTCTGGTCGATAAACATACTGCCTAATTGTAGGGATGTTTTTCCAAAATCTACAAGCAAACCTGTCTATGATGTGGTAAGCTTTTAGCTACAATTCAATTTAATATAAGTGTTCTCACTATTTCTCTATCAATTTTATATTTACAATTTTTGGTGAACGATTTTAGAAAGAAATCATGTTACAGTTCTTTAAGACCACTGCGTAATACGTCTCCTGCATGAATACACTTAGTTATGTTATCTTCACATGAAACCTTTCCACAAGAATACTCACAGTAGTAATTCGTTAATGTTTGTTTGTCGTTCTCTGTCTGGACGCAATAGCATGTAAGCCTAGATGTAAGATCGTTCTGTAAGTATTCCAGTAATTATATTTAGTTTCATCAAATCTATTCTGAACTATTCATAACTTATCCTAGATACAACGTAAGCAAAATTCAGCACAAATTTTAAGCAAATTTTACAATAGCAACAGATTTTAAGGATAATTTAATAATTTTATGAAGGATTATCTGTCTGATTGTTGCATGGGATGATCTTCACTTTTTCTATCGATAGACTACTACCTCTATTATGACTCATACACACATTCACTCAACAACATCAAACACATATATTTAGAAAATAGGGATTATTATCGGAGTTCTAATTGGCTGTTTAGTACTTTACATGGGTCAACGCAACCCAGGCCACGTTGAACAACAGATAGAAAAAGCAAGAAATGCTTTCTGGGGCTGCAAAAGAACTTTTGGTAAGAAATGGGGTCTAAAACCACAGATGATACTATGGATTTATACTGCCATTGTAAAACCTATTATTACCTATTCATCGATTGTTTGGTGGAAAAAAACCAAACAAACTTCCACTCAAATGAAGTTAACAAAGCTTCAAAGGCTTGCTACTGCATCAGTAACAGGGGCAATGTATAGTACCCCGTCTAAAGCCTTAGACGCTATGTTAAATCTTCTTCTACTACACGATTTCATACACATGAACGCTGTTAAATGTGCTCTGAGACTCAAAAGGTCCTCAATGGCCACTTCAGGTGACCTAAGAGGACATATGAGTATATTAAAAACTTTTAGAGTAAGTCCAATATGCATCTCTTTAGAGTTCCTGATGTGTCCCGTCAGGATTGGGAAAATAGAGAACCGGATTTTCGATCTGGCTCAATAGTTTTTTTCACTGATGGTTCGAAACAAGATAACAATGTAGGGGCTGGAATATTTGGCCCTGGAGTTAACGTTTCATTACCATTAGGTAGCTGGCCGACAGCTTTTCAGGCTGAAATTTATGCCATTTTAGAATGTGCTGACATTTGTCTCAAAAGGCGCTACAAAAACGCTAATATATGTATTTGCTCGGATAGCAAAGCAGCACTGAATGCTTTGAAGTCCAAGGTGTACACATCTAAACTTGTCTGGGAATGTACCGAGCTTCTGCAGCAATTGCCATGTCGCAATAAGGTTAACCTGTATTGGGTTCCTGGTCATTGCGGAATAGAAGGAAATGAAAAAGCTGATCAGTTAGCAAAAATAGGGTCATCTACTCAATTTTACGGGCCTGAACCATTTTTTGGAATAGCTCCTTGTGCCCTCAAAATGGAACTAAAGAATTTAGAAAAAGTAAAAAACTTATCTGGTCGAACACTACAGATTGTTGTCAATCTAAGCGATTCATTGAACCAGATGCATCTAAAACATTAAGGTTAATGAAGCTGAACAAACATGATTTAAGCATTTATACTGGACTAGTAACAGGCCACTGCCCTTGCAAATATTACCTAAATATAATTGGGAAATTACAAGATAACAAATGTCGTTTTTGTAAATTTGAGAGCGAAAGCTCTGAACACTTAGGCATCGTACACAAATTACGTAACGCTACAGGCGGAGGGGGGAGAGTTTAGCTCAGCGTTACGACCCATACAAAAAAATTGGACTTTTAATAGAAAAAGCGTTACATGGGGGGAGGGAGGGGGTCTGAAATGACCAATTTTTGCGTTACCGTAATCCGGGGTAACATTGATCAGAATTTTTGATCTTTCTTGAATAACTCTCTTGTTAAAGCAAATGTTACATGTTTTATATTTTTAAAACAAGTACTGGCCCTCTGATTATGTATTAAGCTACTCGAAAAAGTATTGTAAAACTTTAAAACATGTTTAAATAGTCTTTTTAATCTAATTTTTGATTTTTTTTTTAATTTGGGGTAACATTGATCATGTCAGTGATCAATGTTCGTTTGTGTTGAAAATACCCTTACTTACTAAATTCGAGGTCGCTGATTTCGAATGTGCTGACCAAATTCTTACAAGTTATATACTTTTTGAGTTATGGGTAATTCTCGCTGAGACCGGCCCACTATTTACACCTTGTCTTCAAAAATGTTTAAGGTGTCGATTTTCTGAAAGCCCTCACCTAAAAAGTAAGAAAAACGCATTTGGTCACTCAAATTGATGGACCCCCCGTTAGTTAGAGCCACAACAATTTTTGCAGACCCCTCGATTTTGGTCAAATGGTGGCTCACTTAAACCGTTATAACTCGAAAGTTTATCCAACAACCACCTCAAAACGAATTGTTGTTGAAAAGAGGAAAGATAGAGCTACTATTTCCAATAATAAAAAGTTGGGTCGGCCATATTGATTTTGGCCGCCATCTTGGATTTTTATACCAAAACATTTTTTTCACCATGAGGGCAACCACCGATTTTCAAAATTATTGCATTAATTGAAAGCTGGGACATTTATACATAACATATCAAAAAATTAGAGATGTCTTTTTCTTCTTTCAAAAGTTATCTGCAGTTTTGTAAATTAGGCCACGTTTTCTCCATACATTTCCATGCGCACCGGCAACGACATGCAACAGCATCCGAGTTTACGCCTACATGTATACACAAAGGCGCGTGCAGCAAAATTTGGCCAAATCGGAGGTTCGTTTCTGTTTTTGATTGTTTCTCAATAATGCGGGCATTGTTTTCATAACTTTTTTAGTGTTTGGAAAAGCTTAAACCTTCACCTTTCCATTAGTGGGTTCAGAATTTAAATTCGTGTTTGTAAAGACTGCTAAATAACGCTGCATTTATGTAAACGGTCGGCACCGGGCCCAGTGCGCAAAAGTGGCATGATTTACAAAACGGCAGATAGCTTTTAAAAGAAGAAAAAGACATCTCCAATTTTTTGATATGTTATGTATAAATGTCCAAGCTTTCAATTAATGCAAAAATTTTGAAAATCTGTGGTTGCCCTCATGGTAAAAAATATGTTTTGGTATAAAAATCCAAGATGGCGGCCAAAATCAATATGGCCGACCCAACTTTTTATTATTGGAAATAGTAGCTCTATCTTTCTTCTTTTCAACAACAATTCATTTTGAGGTGGTTGTTGGAGAAACTTTCGAGTTATAACGGTTTAAGTGAGCCACAATTTGACCTAAATCGAGGGGTCTGCAAAAATTGTTGTGGCTCTAACTAACGGGGGGTCCATCAATTTGAGTAACTAAATGCGTTTTTCTTACTTTTTAGGCGAGGGCTTTCAGAAAATCGACACCTTAAACATTTTTGAAGACAAGGTGTAAATAGTGGGCCGGTCTCAGCGAGAATTACCCTTATTTTAAGATTAAAATCCTCCAAACCGCGAATCACGCCTAAAGGTAGGCAATGGCTTTAGGAATTGATAGCCTACTCTTAATAAATCGCATACTTTATTGAAAAAGAGCATTTTCATAAAAGTTTCATTCATTAAATCCAACTCTAGGATATCATATTGAAGTAATACAGTGATTTCGAACCGCGTATTGTATCTAGTATTCATGCCATGTATGAATGTTTGACAATGTATCTCATTGCGTTACGAAACACAGTTATGGAAAAATCAATTTATTTCAATGTTTATGAAAATCAATTTTCAAGAATTACATGTCAATTAATAGCTAAATAACAGCAGATTACGATATACCATTCGATAGCAGAAACTGATTCAATGTAAAATGCTTGTTTGAACATTTCATGAGGTCGGTCAAGCCGATCAATGTTACCCCGCTGATCAATGATACCCTGTTTTACGGTACGTAATTAGTGTACCATGCCATTATTGTGTGAGTGTGCTGCACTTTATCAAAAGCGCCGCGGTTACCTTGATAAAGGCTTGATGGAGCCTTGGGAAAACTGGGCCTCTCATCCCAAACAGTACCTGAATGGGAAAACACGCCAATAGCTGTGAGAATGATCATTTCTCCACAGTGATGAGTCTTTTCAGTATGGCAAAAGTAAAGAGGATGACACCACAATAGATCAAATTAATGGTCGCAGTGGTACTATGTCCCCAACAGGAAAAAAAAAACTACCTCTATTTATCTACCGTTTTGTTGTTATCTTGTCATCCTCTGATCCATCAAATCGTTACGTTGTAGTGTACGGTAATCAGTGACATGGTTCGTTGATGGACCACGGTGGTCCACTCATCGGCCACAATGACATCGCGGTGAGGATGCGCATCGTAACATCCCCCCACCCGTGAACCTGGATGTAGTCCTGGATCCTCTCTGGAGCCACTATGTTGAGTGCCGTAAGGTTCACTGCTTGTCACGATATTCAGTGGAGCCAGCTTCACCGCGGGTCTTCTGAACACTATTGATGCCAGTGCGCATGCACTGTTCAAAGTTCTTCTTCAGTCGAAATATCTTGACGACGTTCCAGCCAATGTTCTTCACTGTGATAAAGGAAAACTGGACCACGGATTTTGTGCTTGGAATACAGCTTTCTTTACCCCACTTTGTGGTTTTATCCGCCACATTAGCCTAGTAGGGTTGTCGAATCAGTCCACAAATATCATTTAGACACCAGAAGTTCATGATTGCTCAGAACAGATTGAAGGTATTGAGTACCGAGAACAACCCAGACAACCAGTTATCGTATACGATGTTGCATAAGATGATAAACTTGGATGCTTTCGACTGCTGGGAGTTCGTACCGGCAACAATCGAAACGTCGGGCGTAGAAAACATGCTGTAGTTCTGACCGCTCTAAAGACTGAAAGCCAAAAAAAAAAAAAACAAAAAAAAAACCTGAACTCGAGTTTCACTCACTAGTCGGAAATATATGACGCAGCAGTACATATGCTGTTTCGCTAGCATCAACATACGTGCACCTCTAATCGATTGCCATGTTGCTGGGAAAGGTAGTCGACCGTGGAATCCTTAGTGTGTCCAACTGATTGAAATAGTCCATTGGCGCCATTGTCGAATTGTTGTTTTCGTTGGTCAGTTCGTCCCAACCCGTTTCAGAGGCTCGAACATTAGCTCGAACGTACGTGAGTGCATTCCAAAATTATTTGAGCAGGAGAAATAAAATCTAGACCTTCGACGTACATCTCTAGTGGCTTCACTTGTCAATTTCTGCAGTTGTTTGATGCCTCATGGGACAGGCTTAAGATGCAGCTGTGAATCAATGACCTCGACCCTCGACAATGTTCGACAAAAGCTCGAAGACATCCAGGACTCGGCCGGGTTTGCCGATGGCCGGACGAGTGTCAGGATTTTCTCCAACAGCAATGGCGTCTTGGCTGTTTGGACCTGGGATGCGTTTTCGCGCCTCTCCCTACCTCACGGTGTCCTGCTCCGTCCTCCGGTACGCTGTCTGCCGAAAAAAGCAAAGAAACAGAAAAATTCCCGCTTCGTGGACCTTTTTCTTCTGTATTTCTTAATATAAACGTTGTAGATTGTCACTATCTCGACTAACGTTTGGATGTACGCATTCGTACTAATTTCTAACCAATGCACGCTTTTAACACAACTAACAAAATAACTATTGTTTTTTTGTATAATTACCACCTTTTCAAAAACGGTTCTAATAAACTTCGCGCACTTCTAATACTTTCAGGATTTGTAGGCAATAAGAGAGTTTCCTCTGCGATTTTATCCTTTTTATAAAAATTGCAAATCATGGATGGAGCCGAAGTTGTTCATCAATCGTTCCCGTCGTACATTCGGGAACGATTTTTTTAAAGGGCGTGTTATTTTTAGGGATGGAGGGAAATATGATATTGCGGTGGAGCCAGCAAGCAATAATTGTAACCGCTGGTTACAGATCGCCGTAGAGTGCAGAACGCTCGTGGTTCATTCTTCGCACCATTCTCCTGGACACCGCCAAAGATGGTCCTATTTCCTATAAGCACCTATTGCTTCGAACACTTCGAGGTCTTGTATGTCTTTCTCGAGCATAGTCCAGGTCTCGTACCCGTAGAGAACCACCGGTCTTATTAGTGTTTTGTACATGGTGAATCTTTTTTGGCCGCAGATTCTTATGGAGTCCATAATAGGCCCAACTTCCACTGACAATACACCTTCGTATTTCGAGGCTAACGTTGTTGTATGCCGTTAATAAGGACCCAAGGTAGACAAAGTCCTTCACTACTTCGAAAGTGTCCCCGTGTATCGTAACACTGCTGCCTACACACTAAGATTCAGATGTTCCAGCTCAGTAATTTTTTCGCTGAGTTCAGTATTTTCTCCATCTTTTTACTGAGTTTTCAACAGCAGATTTATCTCGGTACACTCGGTAATCGTATTTACCGTTCACCAGTAATGATATTTACCATGCTTCAGTAACTTTTGACAGTTCATTAGCTGAGCTCCGTAACTCTTTTACAGAATATCCGTAAAAGAAACAACCGAGCGTACCGAGTTAAATTTGCTGTTGAGAACTCAGTAAAAAAAAATGGGAAAAATACCGAGCTGATCTTAGTGTGTAGGCTTGCCCTGTTGTTCGTGGTTCCACCTGCCTGCTTATACTTCGTTTTTGACTCATTCATCGTGAATCCAACCTTTGCTGCTACACGTCTAAGGCGGGCGCAGTATCATAACGTCCGAGGCCATAATGTCCCAGGGCTTTGTGGCGCTTTTTTTCGGGGCATAACGTCCAAACATACAAGTATGCCACGAAGTCCAAGGAAAGAAGGCACATAGGATATTATGACGCGCCTAAACTTTTGGACGTTATTTCGCAAAAAAAAACGCGACTTAACGACCGGGACAGTATGGCCTCGGACGTTGTGATCCGGCCCCTAAGGCGGGTGTACAGTTCTGCCACCGTTCCAAATGTTCTAGCAATAATATCCATGTCATTTGCAAAACAGACATATTGGCTAGATTTCGTGAAAATCGTGCCTTGGATGTTGAGCCCGGCTCGTCGCATAACAACTTCCAGGGCGATGTTCATCAGCAGGCATGAGAGTCCGTCACTTTGTCGCATTTCCCAGCGAGATTCAAACGAACTAGACAGACAGGTGCCCGAAACCCTTACGCAGCTTCTAACACCGTCCATTGTCGCTTTGATCAATCTAATGGGCCCGCTCTCTTTCATTATTTTCCATAGCTCTCTGCGGTCGATACTGTTGTACGCCGCTTTGAAGTCGATGAACAGGTGGCGCGTTGGGACCAAGTATTTGTGGCATTTTTGGAGAGTTTGGAGGGCACTGTGAAGATTTGGTGTTTTGACGAGCGGCCGTGAACATAGCCGGATTGATAACTTCCCACAAACTCATTTACTTTCGGTGAGAGACGACGGAAGATGACCTGGGATACCACTTTGAAGGCAGCATACAAAAATGTGATTGATCAAAAGTTCTCACACTCCGACTTGTCACCTTTCTTGTAGAGCATGAGTACCCGAGCAGGAGAAAATAGCTGAAGAATACCTAACTCAGGTATGGAAAACCGAATACCTACAACCTGAATGAGGTATTAAGTAGCCCTGCATAAGAGGTAAAATACCTAAAATAATAACTGGGGTGTATTCTGTGCATAACGCGTGAATAATGACTTCAGGTATTGCAATACCTAAATAATAATCGGCGATTTTTCCATATAAATAGTGATTTTTCCATAATTGAATAATACCTCAAGCAGCCCTCAACACCAAACCAATACCTCGTTGAGGTATTTTATCAATACCTACAAAATACCAAAATAAGTTATTTTCAATACCAGGATAATCGACCAATACCTTGTCTTGGTATGATACCTAACTTTGGTATGCTCCAGTTATGTGTCAGTTATTCATTCCTGCTCGGGTATGAGCATAGATGACCGCAGAATTCGTAGTTGCTACTCCGTGATTGACCAGAGCAATCGAAATTGCACAAAGAACCAATGAATAGGACTTGGGACTAGCTTACTATTCTCAATGTACACAGTTCGAGAGCTCTCAACTTTAGTAAGATGAATAACGGCGCCGGGCACGTCATTACGGTCATCGAGGATGCGAGGGAATGTTAGTAAGTCAAACGTTGTTATAGACCACGAATCGCTGCATCTCCACGTTTGTCTTAGGAAGGAATTTTTGTTAGTAGGGTACACTGAAAAATATTTAAACCCAGAGAATAAGTAAATCTCAAATTTGGCTAAACAGCTTTCAGTTTTTACTCAGCATTATTGGAATGTTTTCTTCCTCTCCCCACACGAATGTTGTCACCCAAGCAACACACATGTTATAATAGAGTTACGACAGCGCAAGTTTTGGTTGTATAGAAGTTTATTTGACGTAATTTTAACATTATGTTTAAATAACGTAAAATAAACTTCTATACAACCAAAACCTGCGCTGCCGTAACTTTTATATAACATGTGTGTTGCTTGGGCAAAAACAAATAGAGAAGCACCGACACATCCGTACGGCTCCGTGGAAGAAGCCAAATTTAAGTTATCTTGACTAAACTCAATTTTGCGTCAAATAAGGCCTCCGCTGGGTGAAAAAAACTTACAACTGGATGAAATCTATCGTGCGTCTCCACTCCACTAGGGAGCAGAAACCTTTAGTCTATTCCACATAGAAATACACTGAACGCGACTCACTTGTCGGCGCCCAGATTTTTTTCCTCGACCAGCGAGCCCGAATCAACACTTTTCATTGGTGATGCTTCGTCGTAGCATCACCAGCCAGAATGCCGTTTGCGCGGAAACCTAAAATTCCTCACTTGTCGGCGCCCGGATTTCTTTTTTTCGACCGGCGAGCCCGAACTAACACTTTTCACTCCACTTACCTTCGGGAAGATTATTTACACTTTCCTGGGACTTCCCAGGAAGTTTCACCGGATGTAGGCATCCTTGTACCTTCTAGTAGTTCGACGACCCCTTCGGACTGGGTTCTTCCCATGTCTGCATTTGGCAGCGATCGCCTTCGACAGATTCTCAATCGTTTACTCCTCCTTCTAATTCCTGATGTCGTCGCTTTCACCCGATCCGACCGACCATTTTCACATTATCTGCCAATGTTCCTCCACAAAAACTTCCCCTGCACGACTTGAAGCTTCATTCTGCAACGGCTCCGGAAATCCCTACTCATCGGTCGAAAGCTTCCACTGTCCATTCCCAACCTCCTCCTCGTTAGACAACTTCGACAACAATCGATATTCTCCTAGCGACAGGTGCACGGCAACTTGTCACCTTTCTTGTAGATGCGGAAAATGATCCCTTCCTTAGACTCTTCCGGTAGCTGTTCGGTCTCCCAAATCTGCTTGCCTGCACGGTGGCCAACTTTTCCGGGCCCATCTTGATGATTTCAGCTCCGATACCATCCTTACCACACACTTAGAAATTCTGAAATTTCCACGAAACGGAATCACCAAAAAACGTAAATGTTCCCAAGACTGAATCACAAATTGGACTCAATTTTACGCGCATCATGTAAGTGCTGGTTGGTTAACAAATCCGTTTTACCAGAAACGTAGAATCAGTATCACGTTCATCAGCCACCTTCCAACTCGGTGAAATAGCCGAGAGGTAAGAGATGTGGCTCACGATCAGCAGATCCGGAGTTCGAATCCCATGCATGACAATATATAACTTTTCTATGTTTTATCTGTCAAATCGGTTCTAGCGATTGCTAGACGCTAAACAAAATAAGTTTTATTTTGGGGTGTCTTGAAAGACGTAAATTTACATGTTATAACATCTAAATTTGTGTTTTTGAAGATGCTCGTATATGTCAGGTTCAGGACACTTAAAATTACATGATATTTTCTAGGTGAGCAGTTGACTTATTGTTCTTGTGCTGCTGGATAGCTTCCCCAACTTCCCTCAACGTTGGCTCGTTGTTGCTCCCTGTTGTACTGACGTAGTCATTGCTCCCACTGCGTTGATCCTCCATCTTGCATCGATTCCTTGATTCTTTCACTAGCATTTGCCCAGCAAGTCCTATTCCTACCTCCCCGTGGTACCGTCCGGACACTGTGCGCAAATATAGGAACGATCGGACTGACAATAAAAGGATGATTGCTTATGTAAACCTGAGCGTCAATTCTTCATGAAATGTGGCTCACTACAGCGACTGTTTTTCATGCTAGGAGCGTCTGATCAACGTCCGAGTTCCTGTGAAGAATTGTAAGCTCAACTGTGCCCTGTGGTTTGCCGAAAAGTACAGGATTAATATGTTCTGATCTGCGAGCCAGCCGTGAAAAAGAATTGCAACGGAAAATCAGCAACTGAACATTGCGCATTTCCTCCCCACTGGACCTCTTTCGCAGTTAGCGTAAGTGCGGGATCATGAATAAAACTGTGATTTCAAATTGAATCGTGCCGGTGTCTTCCGCGAACTTATTCATTTTAAGATGATGAATAAATTCACAGAAGACACCGACACGATTGGATGCGATTTCATTCACGATCCCGCACTTATGCTAACTTGCGAAAGGGGTCCAGTAGGGTGGGAAATGCGCAATAATATGAACCGAGACCAGTGACAAGGACCCCAGTGACGAATATGGCATCGTAGCGTAGTATGTATCAAATATTCGGGCGCGATTATCCAGTCACGACAACGGGTTCAAGAAACAACCGAATCACGCGTTTCAATATTCAACGCTTGTCTACAGAATGGATTGCTGTCATGTGGAGTTAGGCTTTATATTGGATACAGGATTAGTAATTGGTTGGATGAAGAATGCTAACGAGTAACGAACGAGGAGGAATAAAAATGGAACACATAGAAATACAGGGTGGTAAGAACAGAAGAGAAACGACAGCACGAAACGATTGTAACAGCTGAAGTGTAGGAAGTCATGGATCGGAACCATATGCGGAGTTTTTATGCAACTGTGCCCCCCATGTTCAATAATCGTAAGGAAATATGACTTTCAAACAATACAAAAATGGTAGTGGTCATGTCTTCGAAAACTTTTTTTTTTTACCCGCCACTATCCCCCACACCAAAAGGCTCGGTAGTGGACGCATCTAATCGAATCATACACTGGACAGCATAACGAGAAAACAAAACAAAACTACTATATGTGTATGCATTAGAAACAATCTAAGTAAAAAAAAAAAACTACTGAACGGGATAAAGTAACAAAAACAAAACAAAAAAGAAATCCCAGTGGAAACAAGTTCCTTTTAAGGGATCTCAGATATAAACAAATTAAAAACTAATACAAAAAATACATTAAAACTTATTCTAATTCAAGAACATTAAATTGGTTTAATGAATGATTTTATGATCATGGAATATATTCTCTGAGTTTCTCCTTCATATACATCTTTAGTTTAATCTTGAATGTTTCACGGTTTGTTATCTGCTTCAAATCAACAGGAAGATGATTATATTTAAAAGGGCCAATATATTTAATTCTTTTCTGAGCAAAATTAGTTGAAGCTCTGACACGCTGCAAATTGTTTGCTTGCCTAGTTCTATAAACATTTAAAGCTTGAGGAAATTCCATATTGTGGTGCATAACACTACTATGTAATACATCATAAACTAATTGAATAGCTTGCACATCGCAGAGAGCAATCAATGGCAAAATTTTATGAGAACGGTCGGAATACAACATGAATGTGGGATATAAAAAGGGACGTTTGAAAATGGTTTTCAGGCATCTGTTTTGCAACACTTGAAGTTTATTTAAATTTGAAATACAAGCTCTTCCCCATACTGATACTAAATAGTTAAACTGAGAATGAATGTAAGCAAAATAGAATGATAATAACGCTTGTTTGGTCACAAATGTAGAAATGCGTCGCATAATGCCACATAAAGAAGCAACCTTTTTTTCTATGTGTGTTATATGGTGTTTCCAGGAGAATGTTGCATCTAGAATAATTCTCAAATACTTGAAATGATCTACTCTTTCTATAGTAGTTTGTTCTATTGTTACACTACTATGAAATATAATTTTTTTCTTGGCGAATGAAAAAATATCAGTCTGGTTTTTGATAAATTAAGGGAAAGCAAGTTTGTGTTGAAGTAAGCTAATAGAGAATACAAGTCTTCTTTCATTTTACGCATAATACTTTCACTGCAAATTCCTGGATAAAATAAGGCTGTATCATTTGCAAACAGCCTGGGAACGCCATGCAACGGTATGTTTCCTAGATCATTAATGTATGCAAGAAAAAGCAACGGACCGATATTACTACCTTGCGGGACTCCTATATCAATGGTTTTGTGAGAACTACTAACGCCATTTACAAAAACAAATTGCTTGCGGTTTTCTAAATAACTTTGAATAATATTATTAGCAACGCCATGAATACCATACAGGTCAAGTTTCTGTAAGAGAATTTTGTGGTCAAGCGTATCGAACGCTTTTTTAAGATCTAAGAACAGGGCACCCACAATGTTTTTACTTTCGATCTCATTAATTATGTTATCAACAAGCTCGGTAATGGCTATTAAAGTATTACAACCCTGCCTGAACCCATATTGAAATTTGTAGAGCACATCATGCCTATTGAAGAAAACTAGAATTCTATTAACCAATAATTTTTCAAAAATTTTGTTAAAGACTGATAAAGTTGAAATCGGTCGGTAGTTACCAACATCCTCGGCATCGCTTGATTTAAACACAGGTGTAACTTTAGCCAGTTTTAAGCAATTTGGGTAAGTACCAGTTTCAACCATTTTATTAAACAACTGTGAAAGAATATTTGAAAAAAGTTGTGCGTTATTTTTCAACAGTTTAGCTGATATGTTATCCGGGCCGTGCGCCTTCTTATTGTCCAGACTATTAATTAATAAAAGAATTTCTGTAGAAGAAGCGGGACGCAAAAATATTGATTCTGACACTCGACGAACATATTGGGATGGACAGTTTTGGTTACGTGTAATATTTGCAGCAAGACTATGACCAATTGAAGAAAAGTAATTATTAAACATGTTTGAAATCTCATGATTGTTCATGATTCTTTTTCCACCACGTATCAATGAAATGTTCTCTCGTTTTGAAGTTGTACCTAATATAGATTTCAGATTTTGCCAGAATTTACTGTGAGGTGTATTATTCAGCAGAATTTCAAAATATTGTTTTTTACTTATTCTCTTTTCTATATCTACCTTCCTAGAAATATGAATCAACATTTCCTTAAGATGGTTATCAGCAGGATGTATTTTCAAACGTTTAAGGTAGTTGTTCTTTAATTTAATAAGTGTCCACAAATCAAACGACATCCATGGGCAAAAGGAACCTTTTCCAGTGGCCTTTTTAGTTACACTTTTAGTACACTGAAGAAGTAAAGCGTTATATTTTGAAATTATGCTTTCAAGGCAATGGTTTACGTCGTTAAAATCGACAATATTGCCTAAAAAACTTTGAAACTCTGCTTGAAGTTGACGATGATTGATGATTTTTTTTGTTAGCAAGACAGTATGTTTTTTAGATGGCAGATTCAATGAAGATATAACTATCGAATGATCACTAATATCATTTTGTATGGTGTCATTTCGTAAATAACTGATATCATCCAATTTGCAAATGAAATGATCGAGGATATTGGCACTACTGGGTCTTGTTACATGGTTATTGGAGCATACAAATCCGTATGATTCAAGAAGTGTTGAATATCTTGATACAACATTATTACATGCATTATTCATTGGGACATTAACATCTCCTGCAATAAGACAAGAATGATTGCAATCAGTTGACGAAAAGATGTTTTCTATTTTTTGATAAAAATCTGCAAAATCATAAGATGGAGGCCGATAAATTCCATGAACATTTATTTATTTATTTATTTGTGTTTACATCAACAGACTTTCTGTAGTCCCAATGATATTAAGAACTTAAAACTATTTAAAAATGTCACAAATCACAAACAGAAATTACATTACGAGTCACATGTGTACAATATTTCCTACTTAAAATTATGTCAAGTTATTGAAAAAGTCAGTGAACCTTCGCTTTATTACGTTCCTTGTCAGATGGAAGTCAAAGACTGATGCCACACGGTTGAAAATACGTTGCAAACCTAGTAGAGCACTTCTTATCCCGTAATTGTTACGGCGAAGTGGAAGCCTCAGCATCGAGCTGTTCCGCAGCAGCCGTGGTTGAACATTGATGTTCACTTGTCGTAATATAGAATCACAATCTATTCGCCCTTGAAGAGTATCGGCCACGGTCAAGGCTCTACAAACATCCCTTCGTACACGCAGAGGTTGCAAATCAATCAACTGACACCGCCTTTCGTAGCTCGGAAGGCGAAGCGGGTCCCTCCATGGTAGCCTACGGAGCGCGTATCGGATAAATCGACGTTGAACTGATTCGATTCGCTCAGTGCCGTTATTGTAGTT